>NC_053028.1:409251075-409551075 GCF_003073215.2 Triticum urartu
TCAGCCCGCTTTTGGCGGACTGAACTTTCTAGATCACCGCACTCATAATAGTGCGGTGCTCCTCGTCGATGGAGGCTCCGTTAAGCACCTCCAGCAAGTTATCCGATGCCTCCGGTTGGACGGAGGTCACTGGCGCGGTAGGCTTGCCCTTCTTAGTGGGGGGCCGCCTGCCGGAGTCCGGAACCACTGAAGGTTCCGGTGCAGTGTTCGGCCGAGGGCCGGACTTGGAGCCCTTGGGAGCCTTGCTCCCTTTTCACCTGCAGTCCGGAAGGTCGCCTTGCGGCGCCTCCAGGACCACCTCCCCTTGGCTTGGAACCTTTTGGGACAACACCTCGGCGTTGTCCGTAGGGCGAGGGGTGGAAGCGGTCGGAAGTGAAAAGCTATTCACATCCGACAAATCCAAGGAACCACACGACGATATGTCGACTTGGGCTCGGGGCGGACTGCATGATTATATTCGGCGTTAGGAGAAGCTGTGCAATAAAGGAACGCTACGAGTCACTCTGGTGTCCGAATACTTATGACTTCGCCAGGGGCTTGGCCCTGGGCGGCCACTCCTCTTTGCTGTCGGCGGCGTTGGTGGAGTAGTCCGGAGGAAGGGTCCTTCCCTTCTTGGACCCTCCGGCCTCCCCAGTCGGGGCGACCTTCCTTTTCTTTTCTCCCCCTGCTGGAGGGGAAGAAGCCTCTTTTTCCTCCTCCTCATCTTCGTGGGAGGAGTGCGCCTCGGAGTCATCGGACGATGAGTCCGACACCACCGGGTGCCGGGAACTCTTTCGAGTTCCCGTGGCCTGCTTCTTGGCCTTCTTCTCCGGCACCACGTAAGGTGCCGGAACCAGCAGCTCTGCCAAGCAGGCGTCTGCTGGGCCTTCGGGCAAAGGAGCGGGACAGTCGATCTGTCCAGCCGTCTCCTGCCAATCCTGTCAAAGGTACGGGAGCTTAGATCCCGCATAGAGTCAAACTATGAAAAATGAGTATCCTATAAGAGGTAAAGCAGCTTACCGCGCTGTCTTGGCGCTTCGCGCAGAATCTGCGATCCTCGGTACTGGGAGGGGGAACCTTGGCGCCCTTGAATAGCACCTTCCATGCATCCTCGTGTGTTGTGTCGAAGAGCCTGTTCAGAGTTTGGTGCTGGGCCGGGTCGAACTCCCACAAGTTGAAAGCCCGTTGTTGACACGGGAGGATCCGGCGGATGAGCATGACCTGGACTACGTTGACAAGTTTGAGCTTCTTGCTCACCATGTTTTCGATACATGTATGGAGTCCGGTCAGCTCTCCCGAACTACCCCAGGACAGGCCCTTCTCTTGCCAGGAGGTGAGCTGCGTGGGGATGCCAGATCGGAACTCGGGGGCCGCTGCCCATTTAGGGTCACGCGGCTCGGTGATGTAGAACCACCCCGATTGCCACCCCTTTATGGTCTCCACGAAGGAGCCCTCGAGCCATGTGACGTTGGGCATCTTGCCCACCATGGCGCCTCCGCACTCCGCCTGGCAGCCGCTCACTACCTTCAGCTTGACATTGAAGGTCTTCAGCCATAAGCTGAAGTGGGGCTTGATGCGGAGGAAGGCCTCGCACATGATGATAAACGCAGAGATGTTGATGATGAAGTTCGGGCCAGATCATGGAAATCCAGGCCGTACTAGAACATGAGCCCCCAGATGAATGGGTGGAGAGGGAATCCCAGTCCACGGAGGAAGTGGGTAAGGAACACTACCCTCTCGTGGGGCCTGGGGGTGGGGATGAGCTGCCCCTCATCTGGGAGCCGGTGCGCGATGTCATCGGGCAGGTATCCGGCTCTCCTCAGCTTCTTGATGTGTCCCTCCATGACGGAGGAGACCATCCACCTGCCTCCCACTCCGGACATGGTTGGAGAAGGTTGAGGTGGGAAATGCGGACTTGGGCGCTAGAGCTCGAGTGTGCGAAAATGGATGAGCAAAGGAGGAAGAAGGCGTGGATGAAAAGGTGAATCCTTGTCCCTTTATATGGGCGGACGAAACTATGCGTCCCCACCAGCCTGGTAAAACTCGCTTATCCCCCAAGCGCCTTAATCAATGGCACGGTTGGGTTACCCACGCCCGTATTGATGAGAATCCCGTGACAAGGCGACATGATCTCTGCTTCGACAAGACGTGCCAAGGAAACCGCCTCGCAAAACGCGCTGAGGTGGGACAGTAAAAAATGATTCGAATGAAGGCTTGGCAGTGGTGTGATGTCGCGCTACAGAATACGTCAACAGATTAGATTTGTGAAAACGTTACTCTCTCTCTCTACGAAGGTATGTGGAACTTGTTTTGCAAAGCCGGACACGATCCTCGTGTTCAAAATCTTTTATGAAGTATTCGGAAGAGGAACCCGCCTTGCAATGCCGAAGACAATCTGCGAGGCAGACTCGTCGTCATTGAAGCCTGGTTCAGGGGCTACTGAGGGAGTCCTAGATTAGGGGGTGTCCGGACAGCTGGACTATAACCTTTGTCCGGACTGTTGGACTATGAAGATACAAGATTGAAGACTTCGTCCTGTGTCCGGATGGGACTTTCCTTGGCGTGGAAGGCAAGCTTGGCAATACAGATATGTAGATCTCCTTCCATTGTACCCGACTCTGTGTAACCCTAGCCCCCTCCGGTGTCTATATAAACCGGAGGGTTTAGTCCATAGGACAACAACAATCATACCATAGGCTAGCTTCTAGGGTTTAGCCTCTCCGATCTCGTGGTAGATCAACTCTTGTAATACTCATATCATCAAGAATAAATTAAGCAGGACGTAGGGTTTTACCTCCATCAAGAGGGCCCGAACCTGGGTAAAACATCGTGTCGCCTGCCTCCTGTTACCATCCGCCTTAGACGCACAGTTCGGGACCCCCCTACCCGACACTAGGGTTTAAGCTTATGTCATCTAATTATTACTTCCCAATGCCTTCCTCTTGGCCCAAATCATGGTGAAGTGTTATGTAGTCAACGTTCACATAACACCACTAGAGGAGAGACAACATACATCTCATCAAAATATCGAACGAATACCAAATTCACATGACTACTAATAGCAAGACTTCTCCCATGTCCTCAGGAACAAATGTAACTACTCACAAAGCATATTCATGTTCATAATCAGAGGGGTATTAATATGCATATAGGATTTGAACATATGATATTCCACCAAATAAACCAACTAGCATCAACTACAAGGAGTAATTAACACTGCTAGCAATCTACTAGGACCAATCCCGGACTTGAAGACAAGAATTGGATACAAGAGATGAACTAGGGTTTTGAGAGGAGATGGTGCTGATGAAGATGTTGATGGAGATTTCCCTCTCTCGATGAGAGGAGTATTGGTGATGACGATGGCGATGATTCCCCCCTCCCGGCGGGAAGTTTCCCCGACAGAACAGCTCTGCCGAAGCCCTAGATTGGATCCGCCAAGGTTCCGCCTCGTGGCGGCGGAGTTTCGTCCGAGGAGATGGCTTATGATTTTCTCCTCATCGAAAGAGTCCATATAGCAGAAGATGGACATCGGAGGGCCACCAGGGGGCCCACGAGGTAGGGGGGTGCGCCCAGGGGGGTAGGGCGCGCCCCCACCCTCCTGGGCAGGGTGTGGCCCCCTTGGTGAACTTCTTGCGCTCAGTATTTTTTATATATTCTGAAAACGTCTTCCGTGAAGTTTCAAGACTTTTGGAGCTGTGCAGAATAGGTCTCTAATATTTGCTCCTTTTCCAGCCCTGAATCCTAGCTGCCGGCATTCTCCCTCTTTATGTAAACCTTGTAAAACAAGAGATAATAGGCATAAGTATTGTGACATAATGTGTAATAACATCCCATAATGCAATAAATATCGATATAAAAGCATGATGCAAAATGGATGTATCAAATCCCCCAAGCTTAGACCTCGCTTGTCCTCAAGAGAAAGCCGAAATCGAAAATTATGTCCACATTTTTAGAGATAGAGGTGTCGATAAAAATAAAATACGGACATGAGGGCATCATGATCATTCTTAGAACATCAACTTATTTAATTCTTGTCATATGATTTCTTATGCTAGAGTAATAATTCAATCACAATTTCAAGTATGAATCGTAAACTTCATTGAAAACTAACAAACTATAATCTCAGTCATTGGAGCAATTCCAATTTATCATAACATAGGAAAGAGTCAATGTATAAGATATTCTCAGCAAGTCCACATACTCAACTATCATATAGTCTTTCACAATTGCTGACACTCACGCAATACTTATGGGTATGGAGTTTTAATCGGACACAGAGAAAGATAGGGGCTTATAGTTTTGCCTCCCAACGTTTTACCTCAAGGGTAACGTCAACCATAATAGTTCATGAAAACTCACGTCCAATTAGCCATATATACCAGGATCTTTCCAACATACTGTGCTTGCCAAAGGATAAAATGTAAAAAGGAAGGGTGAAGATCACCATGACTCTTATGCAAGGTAGGAGATAAAAGTAAAAGATAGGCCCTTCGCAGAGGGAAGCAGAGGTTGTCATGCGCTTTTATGGTTGGATGCACAAAGTCTTAATGCAAAAGAATGTCACTTTATATTGCCACTTGTGATATGGACCTTTATTATGCAGTCTGTCGCTTTTATTTCTTCCATATCACACAATCGTATAAAGTTTATTTTCTCCCACACTAATAAGTCATACATATTTAGGGAGCAATTTTTATTGCTTGCACCGATGACAACTTACTTGGAGGATCTTACTCAATGCATAGGTAGGTATGGTGGACTCTCATGGCAAAACTGGTTTGAGGGTATTTGGAAGCACAAGTAGTATCTCTACTTGGCGCGATGAATTTGGCTATCATGAGGGGGAATGGCAAGCTCAACCATGTTGGATGATCCATGACAATATAATTTATCTCAGATGTAAGAAAGCATAATCCATTACGTTGTCTTCCTTGTCCAACATCAACTCTTTAGCATGTCATATTTTAATGAGTGCTCACAATCATAAAAGATGTCCAAGATAGAATATTTATATGTGAAGACCTCTCTTTCTGTATTACTTCCTATTAATTGCAACGATGACCAAAACTATGTTTGTCAACACTCAACAACTTTTATTCATCATACTTTTTCTATGTGAGCTCATTACTCTCCATAAGATCCATATGATCTCTTTGTTTCCCCTTTTTTTATTCTTTTCTTTTATTCCCTTAGGATCATGGCAAAATAATCAAGCCCTTGACTCAACACTAATCTTTATTATATAGCTCACAGACTCGATTACATAGAGGAATTATAAAGCAAAACTCACAACTAGATCATACTAAGAACTTCTATTCTACTAGACCAAGATATTACCAAAAGGATCGAACTAAGAAAAACGGTAAAGATAAAAGTGATGGTGATACGATACCGGGGCACTCCCCCAAGCTTGGCAGTTGCCAAGGGGAGTGACCATAGTAGGCACTCAATTCTTCTTTATCGGTGAAGAAGGAGGAGTTGTTGATGATGGATAGTCGCACATCGAGCGTAGGAGGTCTTCTAACTTGTGGATAATGCCTTTGAGTGCGATGATATGCTCCTGCAACAAAATATTTTCACGTGTGAGATACTTATTTTGTATACGAGCTAACTCGATCATTTTGAAAGCTTCGATCTCAGTTGGGGTAAGAAGATTGTGATCAAGTTGAAGGATGTCTTCTGTTGCCGGAGCTTGGTCCTCCGTGGCCTTCTTGATCCCTTCATCCTTGTTGATCTCCATGGGTTCTTCTCTCTTCGGCTCTATCTTCATTAGCCAAGCATCGTTGCCCTCATTGTTGGAGGAGGAGGGAGACGACATGATTTTTAGCTTCGACAACCCTGGCAGAAAACAGCTCGAAACAAGAACAAGAGATTTTTGCGTGATATGGTAGTCAAAACCTTCGGGAGGTTATATAATGAATTTTTACCGACCAAAATACGTGCCGTGTAAGAAAACGGAGTCCGGAGAGCGCACGAGGTGCCCACGAGGTAGGGGGCGCGCCCAGGGGGGTAGGGCACGCCCTCCACCCTTGTGGAGCTCTCGTGTCCTTCCCGGACTGCTTCTTATTTTCCTATTTTTCTAAATATTCGAAAACGGAGAAATATTGCCTTAAAAACTGTTTTGGAGTCGGTTTACTTACCGTACCACATACCTATTCCTTTTCGGAGTCTGAAACGTTCCGGAAAGTGTCCCTTATGTATTCCTCCGGGGTTACGATTTCAATAACATTGGTTTCAACATTTATGGGATAACTTGAGATATAATGTTTGATTCTTTGACCGTACCACCTTCGGATTTGTGCCTTCGAAGTTGTTGATTTTTATGGCACCGGACCGATAGACCTCCTCAATAACGTAAGGACCTTCCCATTTAGAGAGAAGTTTTCCTGCAAAAAATCTTAAACGAAGAGAGTTATATAGCAATACATAATCACCTACATTAAACTGACGCTTTTGTATCCTTTTATCATGCCATATTTTAACTTTTTCTTTAAACAACTTGGCATTTTCGTAGGCTTGGGTTCTCCATTCATCGAGTGAGATAATATCAAATAACCTCTTCTCACCGGCAAGTTTAAAATCATAATTGAGCTCTTTAATAGCCCAATATGCCTTGTGTTCTAGTTCGAGAGGTAAGTGACATGCTTTTCCATAAACCATTTTATACGGAGACATACCAATAGGATTTTTATATGCAGTTCTATAGGCCCATAATGCATCATCAAGTTTCTTGGACCAAATCTTTCTAGATCTATTAAGAGTCTTTTGCAAAATTAATTTGATCTCTCTATTACTCAATTCTACTTGACCACTAGACTGAGGGTGATAAGGAGATGCAATTCTATGATTAACATCATACTTAGCAAGCATTTTACGGAAAGCACCATGAATAAAATGTGAACCACCATCAGTCATGACTCCAAATCTTGGAAAAATAACTTCTTTAAGCATTTTAATAGAAGTTTTATGACCAGCACTACTAGTTGGAATAGCTTCTACTCACTTAGTAACGTAATCAACAGCAACTAAAATATGTGTATATCCATTAGAGGAAGGAAAAGGTCCCATATAGTCGAAGCCCCAAACATCAAATGGTTCAATAACGAGTGAATAGTTCATAGGCATTTCTTGACGTCTACTAATATTACCAATTCTTTGACATTCATCACAAGATAAGACAAACTTACGGGCATCCTTGAAGAGAGTAGGCCAATAAAACCAGATTGCAATACCTTATGTGCAGTTCTATCTCCAGCATGGTGTCCTCCATAAGCTTCGGAGTGACACTTGCGTAGGATCTGTTCCTGTTCATGCTCAGGTACACAACGTCTAATAACACCATCTACTCCTTCTTTATAAAGATGTGGGTCATCCCAAAAGTAATGCCTCAAATCACAGAAGAACTTTTTCTTTTGTTGGTATGTGAAACTAGGTGTTATAAACTTAGCAGCAATGTAATTAGCATAATCAACATACCATGGAGCAGTATGAGAAGCATTTATGACATTCAATTGCTCATCAGGAAAGCTATCATCAATAGGTAGTGGGTCATCAAGCACATTTTCTAACCTAGACAAGTTGTCTCCAACGGGGTTCTCAGCTCCCTTTCTATCAACAATATGTAAGCCAAATTCTTGTAGCAAGAGAACCCATCTAATAAGTCTAGGTTTAGCATCTTTCTTTTCCATAAGATATTTAATAGCAGCATGATCAGTGTGAATAGTTACTTTAGAATCAACAATATAAGGTCTGAACTTATCACAAGCAAATACAACTGCTAAGAATTCTTTTTCAGTAGTAGCATAATTTCTTTGAGCATTGTCTAGGAGTTTACTAGCATATTGAATAACATTTAATTTCTTATCAACTCTTTGCCCTAGAACATCACCTACAACATAATCACTAGCATCACACATAATTTCAAAGGGTAAATTCCAATTAGGTGGCTGAACAATAGGTGCAGAGATCAATGCTTTCTTAAGAATTTCAAATGCTTCTACACAATCATCATCAAAGACAAATGGTATATATTTTTGTAATAATTTAGTCAGAGGCCGAGAAAATTTTCAAAATTCCTTAATGAACCTCCTATAAAATCCGGCGTGACCAAGGAAACTTCTTATACCTTTCATGTCCTTGGGGCATGGCATCTTTTCAATAGCATCAACCTTGGATTATCAACTTCAATACCTCTTTCAGAAACTTTATGCCCCAAGACAATACCTTCATTAACCATAAAGTGGCACATTTCCCAATTCAAGACAAGATTATTCTTCACATCTCTGCAAAACTCGATCAAGGTTGCTCAAGCAATCATCAAAAGAAGATCCATAGACGGAGAAATCATCCATGAAAACCTCACAAATCTTTTCACAAAAGTCAAAGAATATTGCCATCATGCATCTTTGAAAGGTAGCAGGTGCATTACATAAACCAAAAGGCATACGTCTATAAGCAAAAGTACCAAAAGGGCAAGTAAAAGTAGTCTTTGATTGATCTTTGGCTGACACATGTATTTGAGAGAAACTAGAGTAACCATCTAGAAAGCAAAAATGTGTATGTTTGGATAATCTTTCTAGGATTTGATCGATAAAAGGTAAGGGGTAATGATCCTTTTTAGTGGCCTTATTTAATTTGCGGAAATCAATTACCATCCTACAACCTGTAATAATTCTTTGAGGAATCAATTCATCTTTATCATTAGGAACGACAGTAATACCTCCCTTCTTAGGGACACAATGGACAGGACTTACCCACTGACTATCAGCAACGGGATAAATTATACCTGCCTCAAGGAGCTTTAGTATTTCCTTTCTTACCACTTCTTTTATTTTAGGATTCAGCTGTCGTTGATGATCATGAACTGGTTTAGCATCTTCTTCCAAATTTATTTTATGTTGACATAGAGTGGGACCAATGCCCTTAAGATCATCAAGAGTATACCCAATAGCAGCACGGTGCTTCTTTAGAGTTTTCAATAATCTCTCTTCCTCATGCTCTGAAAGGTTAGCACTAATAATAACAGGATATATCTTTTTCTCATCAAGATAAGCATATTTAAGAGTATCTGGCAATAGTTTAAGCTCAAAAATGGTATCACCAATGGTGGAGGAGGATCCCCTAGGATTTCAACAGGCAAATTGTGTTTCAAAATAGGTTCCTGTTTAAAGAATACTTCATCTATTTCCCTTCTTTCATTCATAAACATATCGTTTTCATGGTCTAGCAAATATTGTTCCAAAGGATCACTAGGAGGTACGGCAATGGAAGCAAGACCAATAATTTCATCCTTACTAGGTAATTCTTCTTCACGGTGTTGTCTACCAAATTTAGAGAAATTAAATTTGTGAGACATATCATCTAAACCGATAGTAACAACATCCTTTTTGCAATCTATCTTAGCATTAACAGTGTTTAAGAAGGGTCTACCAAATATAATGGGACAAAAGCTATCTTGTGGTGAACCAAGAACAAGAAAATCAGCAGGATATTTAGTTTTCCCACACAAGACTTCAACATCCCTAACAATTCCCATTGGTGAAATAGTATCTCTATTGGCAAGTTTAATTGTGACATCATTATCTTCTAACTCAACAGGTGCAATATCATGCATAATTTCTCTATATAAGCCAATAGGTAGTGCACTAGCACTGGCACCCATATCACATAAACCATGATAACAATGATCTCCTATTTTAACAGAAATAATAGGCATGCCTACCACAGGTCTAGGTTTATCTTCAGCACAAGGTTTAGCAATTCTAGCAGTTTCATCACAGAAATAAATAACATGCCCATCAATATTATCAGCCAAGAGATCTTTAACAATAGCAATATCAGGTTCAACTTTAATTTGCTCAGAAGGTGTATAAGTTTTAATATTTCTTTTATGAACAACAGTTGAAGATTTAGCATGATCCTTTATTCTGACAGGGAAAGGTGGTTTCTCAACATAAGAAGTAGGAACAATAGGATCATTATAAGTGATAGTCTTTTCTTCAACTTTAATAGGTGCAACTACTTTTACTTCTATGGGAGGATGATATTTAAACCACTTCTCCTTGGGGAGATCAACATAAGTAGCAAAAGATTCATAGAAAGAAGCTACTATCTCAGAGTCAAGTCCATATTTAGTGCTAAATTTACGACATCGGTACCCATAATAGATTTAACACAATCAACCTAGGTGTCATACTTGACTCCTTACCTTTGTCGAGGTCCCAATCTTCAGAGTTGTGTTTAATTATTTCCAATAAATCCCATTTGAATTCAATAGTCTTCATCATAAAAGAGCCAGCACAAGAAGTATCAAGCATGGTGCGATTGCTATCAGAAAACCGAGCATAAATTTTTTGAATAATCATTTATCTTGAGAGCTCATGATTGGGGCATGAATATAACATTGATTTAAGCCTCCCACAAGATTGAGCGATGCTTTCTCCTTCAAGAGGCCAAAAATTATATATATAATTGCAATCACGATGAACAAGATGCATAGGATAGAACTTCTGATGAAATTCCAATTTCAATCATTTGTAGTTCCATGACCCCGTATCATCACATAGCCTATACCATGTTGATGCATCTCCCTTCAAAGATAAAGGGAAGACCTTCTTCTTAACAACATCTCCGGGTACACCTGCAAGCTTAAATAATCCACAAACTTCATCCACATATATTAGATGCTCAACAGGATGCTTTGTTCCATTTCCTACAAAAGGATTAGGTAGCAGTTTTTCTATCATACCCGAAGGAATTTCGAAGCAGACATTTTCATTTTTAGTAGGTTCAGTAGGTTGAGGAGCAACTCTTTGCTCTACTGGTCGGGGTGAAGATACCCCGAACAAGCCCCTCAGAGGATTACTTTCCATAGTAACAAGTGACAGTAAATTTCAGCACACTATATAAATTTTTCTTACCAAATTCCACCTACCAAAAGCGCTTCACTCTCCGGCAACGGTGCCAGAAAAGAGTCTTGATGACCCACAAGTATATGGGATCTATCATAGTCCTTTCGATAAGTAAGAGTGTCGAACCCAACGAGGAGCAAAAGGAAATGATAAGCAGTTTCCAGCAAGGTATTCTCTGCCAGTACTGAAATAAGTGGTAACAGATAGTTTTGTGATAGGATAATTTGTAACGAGAAACAAGTAACAAAAGTAAATAAAGTGTAGCAAGGTGGCCCAATCCTTTTTGTAGCAAAGGACAAGCCCGGACAAACTCTTATATAGAGAAAAGCGCTCCCGTGGACACATGGGAATATTGTCAAGCTAGTTTTCATCACGTTCGTATGATTCACGTTCGGTACTTTGATAATTTGGTATGTGGGTGGACCGGTGCTTGGGTACTGTCCTTACTTGGACAAGCATCCCACTTATGATTAACCTCTATTGCAAGCATCCGCAACTACAACAAAAGTATTAAGGTAAACCTAACCATAGCATTAAACATATGGATCCAAATCAGCCCCTTACGAAGCAACGCATAAACTAGGGTTTAAGCTTCTATCACTCTAGCAACCCATCATCTAATTATTACTTCCCAATGCCTTCCTCTAGGCCCAAATCATGGTGAAGTGTTATGTAGTCAACGTTCACATAACACCACTAGAGGAGAGACAACATACATCTCATCAAAATATCAAATGAATACCAAATTCACATGACTACTAATAGCAAGACTTCTCCCATGTCCTCAGGAACAAACATAACTACTCACAAAGAATATTCATGTTCATAATCAGAGGGGTATTAATATGCATATAGGATCTGAAGATATGATCTTCCACCAAATAAACCAACTAGCATCAACTACAAGGAGTAATTAACACTACTAGCAACCTACTATCACCAATCCCGGACTTGAAGACAAGAATTGGATACAAGAGATGAACTAGGGTTTTGAGAGGAGATGGTGCTGATGAAGATGTTGATGGAGATTGCCCTCTCCCGATGAGAGGAGCGTTGGTGATGACGATGGCAATGATTTCCCCCTCCCGGAGGGAAGTTTCCCCGGCAAAACAGCTCTGCCGGAGCCCTAGATTAGATCCGCCAAGGTTCCGCCTCGTGGAAGCGGAGTTTCGTCCGAGGAGATGGCTTATGATTTTTTACTCATCGAAAGACTCCATATAGCAGAAGATGGACATTGGAGGGCCACCAGGGGGCCCACGAGGTAGGGGGGCGCGCCCAGGGGGGTAGGGCGCGCCCCCCACCCTCGTGGGCAGGGTGTGGCCCCCCTGGTGAACTTCTTATGCTCAGTATTTTTTATATATTCTGAAAACGTCTTGTGTGATGTTTCAGGACTTTTGGAGCTGTGCAGAATAGGTCTCTAATATTTGCTCCTTTTCCAGCCCAGAATCCCAGCTGCCGGCATTCTCCCTCTTTATGTAAACCTTGTAAAATAAGAGAGAATAGGCATAAGTATTGTGACATAATGTGTAATAATATCCCATAATGCGATAAATATCGATATAAAAGCATGATGCAAAATGGACGTATCAACAGCTCAAACACGCAGAAATAAATAATGATGGCTTTGAGATAGTCCATCACGGATAGCTAAGTGGCCTGGTACCTCACTGCTTGTCATATAGGAGAAACTAATCGTATTTCATGTTACTACGCATGGACAGTGGACAATATATATAACATGTAGAGTAAAAAAGTGATGCAACAAGTGTACAACCTCTTTGCCAAGCCATGTCGATCTCAGCATCATTGGCTTGGTCGCTGAGGATGTTGCGGCTGATGTGGCTTTCGGAGGAGGGGAATAAGATCTTAGGCGTCTGGACATGGAGCCAAGGGTACTACTTCACTATCATGAAGGTTTTCGTTGTTGGAGTAGCTTCGGTGAGTTGTATGACGGCGAGACTGAAGCTGGACAAGAGAGACAACATTAACCTGAAGTGGAAGTCTAATAGCATCTCCAATAGATGATGTAAAATACATCACCAAAAAGTGCTAGATGTAAGATACATCAGCTGCTCATCTCTAAACTTAACTATCGAAACTAAATTTAAGTGTCGTAACTGAATTTAAGTGTCGTAACTAAATTTTACTGTCAAAACTGAATTTTGCTGTCGAAACTAAATTTTACTGTCGAAACTGAATGCCCTAGTAGCAGAAAAGTTGTGCACTAATAGTTTTGGCCACTCGAGCACTAGTGGCAGAGTAGTAGTGATCTAAATCGGTAGCCGTACCAACAAGGAACGTAGTACCAAAGAGCAGCCAGGGTAGCTGGTCGTGTAGCAGCAACAGCTCCTAGAGCAGCAGTGCGTGCAAGAGCTGGGGCAGCTGGTCATGTAGCAGCATCTCGGGTAGCAGCAGCAGCACGAGCGAGAGCCGAAGCTACTGCTCGTGCAGCAGCAGTGCAAGCAAGAGTAGAGCAGCAGTGCAAGCAAGAGCAGCAGCGCGAGCAAGAGCAGACCAGGCAGGGGAGCAAGAGCAGAGCAGTAGCGCGAGCGAGAGCCGAAGCAGTAGCAGCAGGGCCAGCAAGAGCCAGAGCAGCAGCACTAGCTCCTACTAATGTGGACGTCGTCACCGATGGAGCGATGCTGTGGAGGAAGTGGCCGACGCCGTTGTCGTAGATGGAGCCGCACCATGGCGGCTCAGGGCCGATAGCCGGTAGCACCGTGAGATCGAATCAAGAAGGAAATGAAGTGAACTTCTTTGGTGGTGTCTATTAGGCCTCAACTTCATCCGAGGAATCGGTGATGGTGATGCTCTTCCGATGGTGTGCAGGTGAAGACGAAGCTATGGGAATGGAGGTGGCGCGGTAGACGAGGCGAACGTCGGGGCAGCTTCTTGGAGGTGGAGGACTGGGTGGTTGAACCAGCGGGATGACGAGATCGACGATGGATCCTCATCCAGTGCAGTGCATGAGGGATGTTGAGCTATTGTGGTGGACGATGTCGTCGACAAAGAGGCTCCGGCTGGGCAGTGGCCCGGTGGCGGATGGGGGAGGGTGTAGGGCTTCACGGGTTTTCACGGCGTCGATTTACGAATGGGGGGTCGGAGGGGATGGGAGGGGGAAACTATGGTTTAGGGACACACTTGTCCGAAATGTGAAGTAAGTTACGAAAGTACCCCCACCAATTTGAACTAGGCGGTTCTTTCGGTCCAGGGGTATAACCCTAATTTCATGTGTCGGGATTTCACAGGAGGAGGGATTTTTCGCGCGCGTTGTAATTTTGGGATAGCAAGGCGCATGTTGAGATGGAGGGAGTTTTCAGAGCACAACGAGACAAAGAGATATCTTAAAATTTTCGGATAACAAGGCACAGGTTGAAATTTCGGGACAAGCCCAACGTATACTGTACCAAATCAATTCACACTTCCCTCGACAAAAAAAACATGAAGAAATCAATTCGCACCACAAAAGAGAGTCTAGTCCTGTTTTAGTGTATATGAGTTACTACAAACGCCATTCAGAACTTTGAATCCATGTTATGATCAATTAAAATAGTGCGCTAGGTGTATAATGCATTTAACCAGCTAGTAAAATGAACATTTTAGTGCATTCCAAACGTATATACTACCTCTTCAATATGAACTAAATTTGAATTTGTTTCTCTATTTGAATAAGATCTACAATCATGATTGTTGTCAAGTTAAACCATTCGAATTCATTTCTCTATTTGAATATGATCTACAATCATGATTGTTTTCAAGTCAAACCATCGTTTGTATATAATCTTCACAACACACCACATGATTAATGTCGAGTTAGATATGAATTATGTGTAGTGTACTATATGAACTCGAACTCGACTTTTTTAATCCACTTTATGTTGATTTCAAAGATCTAGCTAGATCTTCATAATCTAAACCATGTCTCATATGTATAATGTGTTTATCACATAATGTATGGTGCCCCGCCCCCTACGCCTACAAGTATTTAGCTGTGAGCTGCAAACGCCACCCATTATCACAAATTCAAATAAAATGTGAGATTGTTCGATATATAGTTTGGTTTAGATTGTTCAATATTTAGCTGTGAGTTGCAAACACCGCGCATTATGACACTATACACTACAAAAAATACACTTCCATGATGATACATGTTTGTCACAGTAGGTCGCGTTTTCTGTCATGCATGTACATCCATGACGATTTTATGACAGAATCAAGATAGTCATACCTGTGCTATTGTAGAAGTGTTCCACGACATTACCAAAATTATCATCATGGAAGTGTCCACTTCCATGATGATAAATCGCGCGTCACAGAAGTGCTTTCATCAAGGGTGACCGACACGTGGCATCCACCGTAACGGAACACCGTAAGCTATCGGGTCGGGTTTTGGATCCGATAACCCGTTAACAGCCCCGACCAATGGGGATTTTCCATGTGTAAATTCATCATTGGCTGGAGGAGACACGTGTCAGGTCCGCGTTGGCACAGGTGTCACTCATCCAATGGGCGAGACGCGCCTATGATATGTTGACACGTGGACCAACCCACCAAGTTTAAATGGGCCGGCCCAACTGAAGGCCCACAAGATTTTGCGGACCATAATGGGCCGGCCCAGCTAAAGGCCCCACGAGATTTTGCGGACCATAATGGGCTGGCCCAGCTAAAGGCCCACAAGATTTTGTGGGCCATAATGGGCCGGCCCAGGTAAAGGCCCACAAGATTTTTGTGTGCCATAATCGGCCGGCCCAGGTAAAGGCCCACAAGATTCTTGCGGATCATAATGGGCCGGCCCAGCTAAAGGCCCACGAGATTTCGCCGACATTAATGGGCCGGCCCAGCTGTAGGCCAACAAGATTTTGAGGATCCTAGTAGGCCGGCCCATTAGCTAGCTGCCATGTTTTGGGCCAAATGCCGGCCCATATTTGATCTGGTCCATTAATGGCCTGCCACGCTCCGGGCCTAATAGTGGCCCATATGAGATCCGGCCCGTTAAAAGCCTACCATGTTTTGGGCCAAATTACGGCCCAGATCAGGTCTGGCCCTTTAAGAGGCTTTGGGCTCAATTATGGCCCATATCAGATTCGGCCCGTCAACTGGACACTATGCTTTTGGGCCCACTTGCTAAAGGCCCACTTAGTAATTCGGCCTGATATTAGTTTTGGCCTGTTAAGGGCACGTTTAACATTTCGTCCCTATATTAATTTCGGCCTGTTAAAAGCCCGTCATACAGTTGGGCCTAACTACGGCCCGATTTGCATCTGGCCTGCTCACAGCCGATATCTGATTGGGCCAAACAAGGACCGAGACAATTTTGGCCTGTTAAAAGCCCGTGATTTGATTCGCACAATCATGGGCAGGGGTTCATTTTGGGCTGCTGCCGGCCCGTGAGTTGTTCGGCACGTTTCAGGCCCAACCTACATCGTGATTGCATGACGGCCCGATTATGTACCATAATTTTACGGTTTGGCCCACAGTAAAATAATTGCAGCATCGCGAATAAGAAAAAAACTAGACTATACAATAAAGAAATTACGGCATATTACATCCACTGGGCATCAAAGTTCGCCACTATGATAATAAAGCACAAGCAGGCATCAGATTACATACACTGGGCATCAAAGATCGCCACCAGTGCAAATAAACATGCCGACAAAATAATATACAAAACCGACAGTACTTCAATAGAGTTCAAGAAAGGTTAGCCCTGCTGGGGAGCTGCAGCGCAAGTAGCTGAGCAAGATGATGAGACTGCGCTTGTTCAACACTTATATCTTCCTCACTCTGAAAGATAAACAAGCAAACAGATGACATGTTTTGCACATAAAAGTATCAGTGCTGACAATTCATCACATTTCTTACTAACGAATAAAGTGACACAGTTTAAAATTGCATTAACACAATATGGTATTGTTCAGGTCAAGACATGGCAGGAAATGACATTGTGAAGGAGTTGGCAGCTTCACGACACCACTGGATTATAGATCAAGAACTCATAAGTATCAATGGTTAGTGTGCTGTCAATTTATACCATTTCAGATTGGCAAATAAAGAGATGGTTTAAATAATAGTAGAATGATATGACATTGTTCATAGTTAAGACATTGCAAAATATGACATTGTGCTGTAGTGGGTAGGTTCACCACACCACTGGATTACGGATGAAGAACAGAAGCATGCATGAAGTGCAAAATAAGATCACTTGCTCTGTATAGTTTAATTTACATGGTATGAAGAAGGAACTTGGTTGTACAACTGAAAACTTAAATTGGGAAAGGACAAACTTTTGTTTATGAACTACATAATAAACTTTAAACAAGCAATTTGATGCAAACACCAAAAATAAACAGTTGTTGCAGTCATGCCTAACCAAATATATACAACAAAGTTTGAAGGCTTGAGATGGACAAATTTACATTATTGGTGAAGACAAGCTCTAGAAAGGCCTTGTCCATGCTGATGGGGGGGGGGGGGCAATTCAAGAAGTTTACCACAGAATCTTCTTCAAAAGCATTGCCTTTATTCTACATTTTGTTAAGAGTAAATATATATGTGATAATATATGAAAAAATGGAGAATATTTAAGGATGAAGAGTGATGCTACATAACCAAGTAACTATAAATGTAAGTGCAGCGATACAGGCAAAAGGTATAGCCAAGAGCAATGCACAACTAAACTTCTTCAGTACCAACCTTATGGTAAGAATAAATATAGATCTGATGTGTAGAAAATGGAGGGCAAAGGAAAATAAGCTGCAGAGTGATGGTACATGAACATCTACCTGTCATTATAAGTACATTGATAAAGGACAACATGTACTTACAAGAACAATGCAGAGCTAAAAAAACATTGGCATTGGATATATTCTACACTAATGTAACCATTCATACAGATCAGATAATTTTGAGGGAACAATCGATAAGCAAGCTATCATGCATACTGTTGTCACATAATGAACCAGGTATGTATGCAAGTACAGTGATATAGGACAACAGGTACTAACAAGAGCAAAGCAGCGGGCAACATATTTGCGATATCCTGTCATTCTTGTCAAACCGGAATTCTTCTTCGAGCAGATTTCCTGCAAAAAAGATCCGTAAGGCACATGCGGAAAAGTAGAAGTTCAAATTGTCATGTGATTTCATAGACAGTACCTCATCCTGGGAATGAGAACAGTGCATAACAAGGTTTTTCCATTCAATGTCTTCTAAATTTAGCACAGGAGACTTCACCAGAAATTCGTTTATAGACTTGCCATCAAAGCGTGATTTCCTTAGGTAACACCGATACTGTTGCAATGCTTCCTTGAAAAGCACAAGAAAGTTTTGCTCGTCATGACTATCTAGATTGACCCTCGCCTAGTTAGAACAATGTAATGTAAATCATTGATGTGTTCAATCAGCAGAAAACAGGAAAATAATAACCATGAATAATAGCACTTACACGTAAGTTGGACAGGAAGATGTGAAAATGGTGTTTGTCTTCACAATAATCTTCCCATGATGGGAATATATGCACATAGTCCCTAACAACATTGAAAGCATTGTCTTTTAAACTGGGAATAAATGGAATGGGGTTCCAATCTACAGGAATTGGCCGTCTCTGCAGTTGGGATAGGTCTTCGGCCGGTGGACTTGTTGTACTTTTTGCTGGAGTGGGATTTTTCTGTGGTACAGCTGGTGCTATGGCAAATGAAATCGGTATACCTTTTGCTGGAGTGCAGGTCCTGTGTGGTGGGGCTAGTGGTGTGGCCAGTGATGTATGGGTACAGTCTGCTGGAGTCGGTCCTACGTTTTGTGTCACTGGTTGTACATCCAATATAAGTGGGGTGTTGTCTGATTTCTCCGGCACCACCATGTTTTTCAAGGACTTTGCTGGTGCTCCTTCAGGTTCGGCAATCACCCTCTTCCTTTTTGATGTCTGATGCACAAGAACAACATTTGAGTGGAAAAACATGGTATGATGTCAGATGGAATATGTATTGATAATGGATGGGCATGGCATCTCGACATATATGATGAGTAAACTAAGCAGATGGCAGTGCAACAAAGTAGAAGAAATGCAAGACAACATATGCAAGATACCCGCAATCAATAAAACATTGCCAAATTAGAACAGGCACCTTGATGGGTGAACAGGACAGGCCATTTGCCTTTGACTCCTCGAGGTTAGAATAGTCATTAGGATCATATTCTGAACAAGAATCAATAGCTGGGGAGCGTATGAGTTTCATTGCATCCAGAATGGCACTTAATGCCTGGTGCCAATTTTGTAAGTCATTGCAGTAGCTTCAAGAGTGGACTGTTGCTAGCGTGACACAAAGCAGCTACACAGATCATAGTATAGATATAACGGGAAAACCTTAAGCATCAGAGTAAAATCACCAAAGTGGAACTTGCTGGAATATATGTGCTAGTATTGCCGGTACGGCTAGAAAGGCTTCGGATACCAGCTCTCTTCAAGTGAAGGTGCGGTACTGCTAATATCAGTGTAACTCTCAAAGGCGACACACCTCCCCGCATTTCCTTGCTATTCTTATAGGAGTCAAGTGGGCAGGACACTACAAATCCTATTCCTATGTTTACAAGATCCTACGAATCAAAGAGGCTCAAAGTGTCCATCACAACCGACCGTATAGACCTCTACACTGCAAATGTCCCTGCTCATCTTCAGTACAGGGAACATACTGTACTACTATCATACTCCCTCCGTTCCAAAATATAAGTCTTGGTAGAGATTTCCACTATGGATCACATACAGATGTATCTAGATACATTTTAGTGTGTAGATTCACTCATTTTGCTCCATATGTAGTCCATGGTGGAATCTATACAAAGACTTGTATTTAGGAACGGAGATAGTACATATTAAAGAAGAACGGAAGAGGAACATGGTAAAGAAGAGCAAGAAGATTTTGGATAATAAAATGTTGGTTGCGCAGTGCCCACACATGATGAACCAGAGCGCATTAAGAATGCAACTCCCAACTGTCTCTTGACCATTTCAGGTGGTTGGATGAAGATCCTACGTCTCCTAACCCTTCTTCTTCCTCGTCTCTGATTCTTCCCATACAAAACACCGCACGGGCCGCCGGCCGGACCACCGGCCCCAACCGCCTGTGTTCCTCAGCCACCCCCCCCCCCCCCCCCCCCCCCCCCCCCCCCCCCCCCCCCCGAGTTTTGTTCGTTCGGCGAGGCCCCACAACCACCCGAGCCCCTTCAATCGCACTGGCAAACTCCGATGAGCTCTGAAAAATCGACTGACCCAATTTTGAAATTTAGTCTACTGTGATTTAATTAGTGTGGAATATAAAAGGGGAAAACCATAAGCATTGGGAGTATAGCGTTGAGCGTGCCATGGTGGATCTGAAGGTGCAAACCGGACAAAGGCAACTTCACAACCAAGACAAGAAATTGGAGTAAAGCAGTGGCGATCTATTTTCTTGCTGCGATAAATAAGTTGAGCAGATATGAAAGAGTACCGCCTCTAGTGCGGCGCCGTGCACGCATCTGCTGAGAATTTGACGGTGCTGCGGTAGCAATGGCTGTCGGCGGCGTGGAAGTAGATCTAGGAGGGTAGACAGTGGCGGCGGGGCGCGGTGGATGAGACGGTCATAGGAGCGGCGCCGGCAAGGTGGACGGCGGCGGGGATGAAGCGAGAGGACGGGATGCAAGGATCCCGGTCCGAAGCCGTGGATGAGAGAGGTCGATCTCTTGTAATGGACGGCGGCATCGGGGTATCAGCTCCAGCATGGTGGAGGAGGACGGCGGTGGATGGGGTGGCGGGCGGCGGCGGACGGAGGAGGGTGGGGTGGAGAGGGTGTTTTGGCGCCCACGGAGTACGATGGGGAAAAGGGAGGTAGAGAGGAAGGGGGAACCATGTATTCAGGGCACACTTGTCTCAAATGCGAGGAAATTTACAAACTTAGCCCCCGTTTCAAATTTCTACTACATCATAGCAACATTAGTCGGTTGGGGATAGGACGGTAATCTCGCATACACCGAATATTTGCCGACGAGAGTTTGTTTTTGGCGCCCACCGTGTATGAATATGAATCGGGAAGGGAGTCGATTTCGGCCGAGGACACACTGTGTTTTGGCGCCCACCGTGTATGAATCCCGATGAGAGGCGATTACGTCACGTTTGGGTGAAATTACAAACCTACCCCTATCGAAACCTATAGAAATCCAGCATATATGCTTTGCGTGGCAGGGATAGGCAGTAGTGATTTCCATCTCGCAGATTTTGGTTTCAGGCGGTTACTGCGACTTTCCCCGCTTCGTTCAAATTTTGCAGAGTGCATGTTTCCCGTGCCAACTAAATTCGAATCCCGTTTGTATTCTATTTTTTTGGGCGGGTTCCATTTTTAATTGGAATTACATTCTAGATACATCAATATATATATATACTTTCAAAAGCACAACAAAGAATTATGCTCCTTTATATGTATAATATGATTTACAAATACAACGATCTCGAAATCTTAAGGTTGAATTCGAAAAAATTTAACAAAATTATGTTCTACTAAAATGTATGGATCAGTAATATCTACATATTAAATAACATAGATGTGCGTGAATTCATATGAGTATGCATGTTTGATAGATCAATTTTGGTTCGAGTATGGATTACATGTATCATCATCTCGAATTCAAATATTTGAATCCCTTTTTTGCTCACTCCTTTCACGCCCATCTCTCTCGCATGCATGCTCCTTCAGGTAGCTATCACTCTCTTTTCTCCAGCCCACTCGCACGCTCACTTCATGTTTCTCCTATCCTCGCAAACATGGTCTCTCGACGTCTCCCTTGAGAAGTGTCACACTCTCCCTATCATTATACATTACATGGTTTTCATTATCTCTCACGTCTCTACTGTTCTCTGGTATCACTCAGTACCTAAGCTTTCTTTTTCACCGCCACACACACACTCTCCACTCGTCTTTCACTTTGTCTTTCTCTCTATGGGATTCTCTCACACACCCTATATGTCTCTACATATGACTCATACCACTAAAATTACTCTCTCTCTCTCCTGTAGACACAACATTTGTTGCGGTCTCCTTTTTGTCTCCATCCCAGACTGGCATTATTCATTTGTTTACCGATCAGACAACCCCGACTACTGTCTCCTCTCTCTCTATCACAAACACACACACACACAACTCCTGCTTACACTCCCCTTCCCGACTACCGTCTCTCTCTCTCACACACAAAACTCTCGCTTTCGCACCCCGACTCGTATTTCTCTCACAAACATTTGTCGACTAGCTAGCCTCTAGATAGGTTTATACACCCGCACACTCGTGCTTCCACCATCGCATACATGTCTCTCTCCCGCTCCTTGTATCTATGTAGATTTTTCTTCCCTTCTTGAGACACGCCCTCTCGATCGTGCACACATAAACTATCGCCTCATTTTAAGCTGATACCTATCGCACACACACTCCTTGTGTCTTTGTCACACATGCACTCCGTCCTCCTCCACTCTCCCTCTCTCTCACACACACATGGGCTTTTTGCAAAAACTAGCAAGATGCCCATGCGTTGCACGGAACATCAAGATGCATTTGTATGAGTAGTTTATCTTGTGGGGGAAAAGGATGAACGAGGGAAGGCCTTATTTGCAAATGTGGAGAGGGGTGCGGGTATATTTTTGCAAAATTGCCATAGTTTCCTTCCTATCCGTCAGATATAGATCGGACGACCTATATTGCAGGATGGCAGGCACACGATCATCACCGACAATGCTTTTTATAAGAGTAGGGATAAAAAATAGAGTTGGTGATGATGGTGGGCCTGCCATCCTGCAATGTAGGTCGTCCGATTTATATCTGACGGATAGGAAGGAAAATATGGCAATTTACCCGCACTCTTCACCACATTTGCAGATAAGGCCTTCCCTCGTTCATCCTTTTCTCCCACAAGATCTTGATGTTCCATGCGACGCACGTGCATCTTGCTAGTAAGAGTAGAAATTAGACATATACCACTTCTCGAATCTTGAAACCAACAACATTCCTCCCTTATCTCATCAAAACCGCCAAAGGAATATATTTTGAGTGAAACATAAATTATTTTTTGTGATATACATATTTCAAAACTAGACTTTTTTTCTATCAAACCGGTGAATATGTATTAATCTACTTTGATCGTGTGGCAACGCATTGGCACATTGCTAGTAGTTATTATAATTTTTTGGACACCAGACAAACGGTGGAGTACATATACGACGAGAAGAGGTGCACGCACGTAGTCGGCCTCTCGCTGTCTCGCACACATGAGTGTTACGTAAAGGCGACGTTAACAAATAAACCCTAAAACCATAGGTGCACGATTTCTGCATTCGCGGGTACCGGGTACGTGGTGGAGCACCTTTGTAGGAATAGTCAGCTCGCGTGATAATTTGATCCGTAGGAGTTGATGGTCGGGACCACAGGTGAACGACTTGGAGCGCGGTGGCTCGCCAGTTGCCACAGATCGAGTAGCCAGGTTTAAAATATCGTTTTTAGCAGGGTTAAGAGTTCCGATTTTCAATGGCACATTATAAGTAGTAAGTAGTTTTTAGAACGATTGGTATGGAGCGAAAATGGAATTCATAGTACTACCTACCTCCTTGGCATATGGTTGTATGGTTTTTTTTGCGATGGAGGTTGTATGGGTTTATGTTGCGAGATGTTGAACATGGTAGTTCTAGGGCAAATACTATGGTTTAGATTTAGATGCCGGTTTTCAGTAATGAAAATCAGAAGGGGAAACCCTTCTTTGATTAAAAAAACTACTACCTCCATTTTGGTTTACAAGTCCCCATCGTACTTTGGGTCAAAGTTTGTCCACGAATTTTACTTGTAAAATGTGAATGGAAAACGATATTTTGTTATACTCAAACAAAAAAGGACTAGAGGGAGTGATTGCTCTGACATGGACGCGACCTCTCATAGCGCAGGCATTGAACCGGCGCGCCGGCCAAGAGGGCCGCACTCGCTGTAGGCCCGGCTGAGCATGCCTCCTTGCCGCGTGCAACCAGCTTAAGACTGCCCCGCCTACCTTCATTGAATCCGCGCATGTGCCGGCAACACGTCCTTCTGCGAGCCGGCGGGCATTTTAGAACACAAAAAATTACTAAAATATAATTAATTTACGCACGGTCTTGACTTGTTGTGCTCGCACTAGTAGCAGGAACTAGTAGAGGATTTTCTTTATTTATAACTCTCCTCACATTTTTTGGCTTTGAAGTGAATCATGGTTGTTGACATTATGTATGAATGTGCAGATATCTGTGAACATGAGTTTGATGTGGAAGTTGAACTTGGAATGTCGGGCTTGCGCGTGAACTATACCATGTACAATGCTTCGTCTGTTATTGTTTGGAAAGTAATTGCTGTTATTACATGACCCGAAAAAAAACATTTTGTGCCACATCAGTAGATGCACGGACATCACAACAGGCATGCTGATTGGATAAACAGTTGAACCTAGCTATTATGAAGGAAATTTTGTATTGACAACAGTTTGAGATAGAAGGAGACGCCTAGCCTGCTCTGCCTCTGCTAGCTTATTTATGGCTCCTTCCATCTCTTCTTTGGCTTGGGTGAAGAGAGCATCTGATTGCTCTTTTCGCTTCTTCAGGAACTCAGCTACATTCTCAAGGGCTGCTGCATGCTTTCATTCAACCTTTACTAATGCCACGAGGACACGAACAGCTGACGACACCACCTGGATTGTGTGTAATCCAGCATCATCTGGGAATTTGCACCTTGTGTCTAATCCAGCATCATTAGGGAACTGGCACCTTGTGCATAATCTAGCCTCATTTTGGAAACATGATCTCGAGGATGACCATACTTCCCTCCTAGCAGGAACTGCATCCTGACATGAAGTTACTTCTTTTTTAGATCAATACTCAGAGCAACCTAGATCCATTTAGTAGAAGCCAGATAAACAGAACTCAGAGAAGTGAATTCAAAAGGAAAAAATGAAAATAGACTACAAGGTGAGAACACCCACTTCCTACATCAAGCTAAAAACGAAATAATTAGGATGATTAAGACTCTTCTTATTACACATCGAAGAACACACCGCTTAAGAGAAACATAAACTACAACATATACACATCGAAGAACACGAGGCTACGGAAGTAATTGAAAGGGTGTTACTTACCAAAGCTCGTTTTACAGGTTCGGTGCAGCTCCTCTTTAACTTGCCACGCTCCTTGAAGATGTCCCGAATATCACATGTTTGGTCTTCAGTGCTCCTCTGCATATTCGCACTCGTGGTTTTAAAATCTCAACATGGCAAGAAAAATATACTACTAGTAATACTCGTGCATCTTGTGGGCAACATTAAAGCACTTGTCTGCCATGTTAGAGCATCTCCAATAGAATCGCAACGTGCGGCGCTTTAAAAATCTCAACATGCTATCTCTACTCTCTTCTGTACTGTTATATTTATTTTATATTTTATATTTAATATTTATCTCTACTTCCTTTACTGTCTACTTTTTTTCTCTATACTTTTTTTTCTTGCAATATAGGCTGTCCGATTTATATCTGACAGATAGGCAGGAAACAAATGGGAATTTTGCAAAAAGATACCCATACCCCTCTCCAGATTTGCAAATAAAGCCTTCCCTCGTTCATCCTTTTCTCCCACAAGATAAACTACTCATACAAATGCATCTTGATGCGTGCAACGCATGGGCATCTTGCTAGTTCTAAAAACCTTTCCATCATTTGCCATACTACTGGTTGCAGATGAAAAACCTACCCAAGCATAGCGTGATACAGGAGTGACGCACAATTACAAGCTGATATTTTGTTGGCCAATGGAGGCTATAACCAATTACTTTTACGGGAACAATAGCACCCATGAAATTTGAAGGGTAGGTATGAACAAAATTGGAACTGCACATGTACTGCTAAGTGATTCAATACACACATTACCAATCGAGGAGGAGAACGATGGTCCCGGCGGCCTCTGTGAGTCATGGTCGGCAACGAGAGTCAGTTCATTGTCCACGACGGTGGTACTTCTGCGCTTGGCGTCGGCTTCCGGGAAGCAGATCCGAGACCGTGGAAGACGATGGCGGGGAAGAGGCTCCCTGTACGACGACAACGGTGGACCGGCTCCAGTGCGGCATACGAGGTCGTCGATGAGGCAGATGCGTTGCGGTGGACGAGTGCGCCGATGTAAAGGGGAGGAGCACGAAGGCTGCGGTGCCGTGGAGAAGTCTATTTTGCGGCGGGGATAGAAAATGGGGAGTATTCAGGTGTACTACTGAAAGGATCGAGAAGAGGTGTCTAGAAGGGGGTGATTAGACACTATGTACCAAAAGTTGCAGTTTTTAATTTCTTTAAGTTGAAGTGGAGTTTTGGCACAAGTTTAACAAACATAATACATATCAAGCAAGCATGCAAATAGTATATGGGCAGCTGAAAGTAAAGCATGCAACTTGAAAGAATGTAAGGGGAAGGGTTTGGAGAATTCAAACGCAATTGGAGACACGGATGTTTTTGTCGTGGTTCCGATAGGTGGTGTTATCGTACATCCACGTTGATGGAGACTTCAACCCACGAAGGGTAACGGTTGTGCGAGTCCACGGAGGGCTCCACCCACCAAGGGTCCATGAAGAAGCAACCTTGTCTATCCCATCATGGCCATCGCCCATGAAGGACTTGTCTCACTAGCGGTAGATATTCACGAAGTAGGCAATCTCGTTGCCCTTACAAACTCCTTGGTTCAACTCCACAATCTTGTCGGAGGCTCCCAAGTGACACCTAGCCAATCTAGGAGACACCACTCTCCAAGAAGTAACAAATGGTGTCTTGATGATTAACTCCTTGCTCTTGTGCTTCAAATGATAGTCTCCCCAACACTCAACTCTCTCTCATAGGATATGGATTTGGTGGAAAGAAGATTTGAGTGGAAAGCAACTTGGGGAAGGCTAGAGATCAAGATTCATATGGTGGGAATGGAATATCTTGGCCTCAACACATGAGTAGGTGGTTCTCTCTTAGAAAATGTGTATTGGAAGTGTAGGTATGTTCTGATGGCTCTCTCCACGAATGAAGAGTGGGTGGAGGGGTATATATAGCCTCCACACAAAAACTAACCGTTACACACAATTTACCAATCTCGGTGAGACCGAATTGAGAAACTCGGTCGGACCGATTTAGCAAACCTAGTGACCGTTAGGATTTTCGGTGGGACTGAGATGCAACTCGGTAGGACCGATATGGTTAGGGTTAGGGCATAACGTAATCTCGGTGAGATCGATTACACAAACTCGGTGGGACCTATTTTGGTAATAAGCTAACCAGAGAGTTGGTCAGGCAAACTTGGTGAGACCGATTACACAAACTCGGTGGGACCGATTTTGGTAATAAGCTAACCAGAAAGTTTGCATTGTAATCTCGGTAGTACCGATTGCTCAATCTCGGTGAGACCGATTTTGGTAATGGACATACACAGAGAGATTACAATCCCATCTCGGTGAGACCGAGATCCCTATCGGTGAAACCGATTTGCCTAGGGTTTGTGGCAGTGGCTATGACATCTGAACTCGGTGGCGCCGGATAGAAAGAATCGGTGGGGCCGAGTTTGACTTTTGGTTTAGGTCATATGTGGATGTGGGTAAGGTAGTTGAGGGTTTTGGAGCATATCACTAAGCACTTTGAGCAAGCAAGCCATTACGCAACACCTCATCCCCTCTTGATAGTATTGGCTTTTCCTATAGACTCGATGTGATCTTGGATCACTAAAATAGAAAATGTAGAGTCTTGATCTTGAAGCTTGAGCTAATCCTTTGTCCTTAGCATCTTGAAGGGGTTCCACATCCTTTAGTCCATGCCACTTAATTTGTTGAACTTTTCTGAAACATACTAGGTAAAAATATTAGTCCAACAAGAGATGTGTTGTCATTAATTATCAAAATCACCCAGGGAGCACTTGTGCTTTCAATCTCCCCCTTTTTGGTAATTTATGGTAACATACATCAAAGCTTTAGATAAAGATATAGAGAATATCAAGTAAAGCTTTGGAAACACATGTAACAAGCATAGGCTCCCCCTACATGTATGCAATCATGTGAATATGGAATATAGAAGCATGTGAGAGCATAACCATGACAGAGTAGCAATGTGTTACATGTATCTTGGCTATATGCATCATGGAAAAAGATATGAATATGGGAAACGTACCTTCATGCCCATGAGTCCTTCTTGCAAACAGTATGTACATCAGCAAGAATTTCTCATACACATGACTATGATGCATATACTTACCTTATGGTCTTGAGTTGGCTAGGATGGGATGAGCCTACGTAGACAAGGTTAGATAACACAGATGCACCCACTAGCTAGAGCAAACAAAAGAAACCACAAGAGTACCAAGACTGGGATGACATGTAGAGTGAGTACAGAGTACCACGATAGATATTGACATGTCCCCAAACAGAAAGATATGCAATGAATTTAATAAATTTCTTTCCCTTGGATGTCTTGCTCCCCTTGAATCTAGCATGGGATACTGGGAGAAGATAGGGAACAGAAAAACAGAGCTCAAAGAAACAAATGAGCAGAGCTAATGCAAATAAGCACATATGAACATGCCTTTCCCCCAAGAAGACATGTGGCATCTCTCCTCTTGAACATAAAGCATCTGGGATCCTTGAAGATTACTCTTTCCTGGAGTATTCCCTCCCCCTAGAGATCTCTCCCCCTAGAGATATGATTAAGCTTTGATGTGATCTCTCTCTCCCCCTTTGACATCAATTTCCAAGAAGGGTCTTCTGGAATTTGTTGTGAATGGCTTCGGTCCTTGAATCACAGTACAAAGCATTAAGGTAAACGTGATGCTTGCAGAGGACAAGATTCATTGAGTGGAGCTGGATCAAGAATAAAGCAGGAATAGATGGCAAAATGTTTTTCCTGTAGTGAAATCGGTGTCACCGAGTTGTATGCTTTGGTTGCTCCGAAAATCTTCGGCCAGAACGGAGGCATGAAACTAGTGGAACCGAGTTCATCACAGAGAAAAACACTTGTCACCTCAGCTCACTGGACAAATAAGATCTCACAAAGATTTGCAGTGAATTGGATGCAGAAAATGCAGAACAAAAAGCAAAGAAAAGAAACTAAAAGATCTAGATGAGGTTTTTTTGAAAGGGAAACAAATATGCATGAGACAAATGCAAGAACACAGAAAAGAACACAAGAGAAATTCATCTAGAGTTGGGCGGTGACAAAGTCACCTATGTTAGAGTATATTGACTTAGGAGTCAAGTGAGATCACTTGATCATAGGTCGTACTCATCGTTTAAGCTCAAAGTGGGGTTACCATTTTTCGTTTAAGTATCTTGATGTATTCACATCTTGTCGAGTTGCTTTGACTCATGACTTGGAGTAAAGCTACTCTAAGATGGAATAAAATACCTTTGGTGGCGGTGTTGATCTTGATCATGTAGTTGAACTTGTGTGGGTTGCTCAAGGTTGATGTAGCCATCAAGAGTTGGGAGCACCCTTTGGATTTTGAGTTCATCTACCTACATGGGTTAGTTTTCGCAAGGAATAGCATTTGTGTATCCAACATGACAATCATGAAACTCAACATAGAATTTGTCAAAGGATATGTTTGAAAGGTTTCGTGCTTCCTTGTCATCAACCACCATTGTGTAGAGACTTGGTGATGTAGAGATTGCTCAAGATGTGAGTGAGTTGCAATCTCATTGAATTAGATTCATCCGAGTACCTACAAGGGTTAGATAACATGCAAGATGCAAATTTTCGAGACATAAGATAATCATCATAGGAGAAATATCAAGTGATTAGTCGTAAGCTCAAGTCTTGCATGTATCCAGTGGAGTTCCTACTCCAAGTTTGAAGCATCAATGATGTTAAATTCACCTCTTAACCTGCAAAACACTTTCTCATCAAGTGGTTTAGTGAGTATATCCGCTAATTGCTTATTGGTGCGAACATGCTTAAGGTTTATGTCACCCTTAGCAACGTGATCTCGAATGAAATGATAACGAACTTCCATATGCTTAGTTCGAGAGTGTTGCACGGGATTGTGAGCAATCTTGATAGCACTTTCATTGTCACAAAGTAATGGAACATGTTTCACATATATCCCATAATCTTTAAGAGTTTGGGTCATCCAAAGTAATTGAGCACAACATGAACCAGCGGCAATGTATTCCGCTTTGGCGGTGGATAAGGATACCGAGTTTTGTTTCTTGGAAGACCAACACACAAGAGATCTACCAAGGAATTGACAAGTACCTGAAGTGGAATTTCTATCAACCTTGTCACCGGCATAGTCCGAGTTGGAGTAGCCAACAAGATCAAAGGAAGCCCTATTTGGATACCAAATGCAAAAATTTGGTGTATGTATTAAGTATCTCACTATCCTCTTCACAGCCTTAAGATGACATTCCTTAGGAGCAGCTTGATATCATGCACACATGGACACACTTAGCATGATATCGGGACGTGAAGCACATAGATATAACAATGAACCAATCATAGAGCGGTAAACTTTTTGATCAACCGGTTCACCATCTTTGGTCAAATCAAGATGTCCACTAGTAGGCATGGGTGTAGTCATACCTTTGCATTCTTGCATATTGAACTTCTTGAATAAGTCCTTGGCGTACTTCGTTTGAGAGACAAAGGTGCCTTCCTTAGTTTGCTTGATTTGCAAACCAAGAAAGAATTTGAGTTCACTCATCATAGACATCTCAAACTTCTCCGACATTAGCTTCCCAAACTTTTCACTAAAATGAGGGTTAGTTGATCCAAATATAATATCATCGACATAAATTTGGAATACAAATAGTTCTCCATAACCCTTTTAGTAAAAAGAGTAGAATCTATTTTTCCAATTTCAAAGCCTTTTTAAATAAGGAACTTGGTCAAGCATTTATACCATGCTCTAGGAGCTTGTTTAAGACCACAAAGGGCTTTGTGAAGTTTGTAGACATGATTAGGTTTCTTAGGATTGACAAAGCCGGGAGGTTGCTTAACATAAACTTCCTCCTCAATTTCACCATTTAGAAAAGCACTTTTAATGTCCATTTGGTACAAAGTGATATCATGGTGATTAGCATAAGCAAGTAAGATGCGAATGGACTCAAGTCTAGAAACGGGAGCATATGTTTCACCATAGTCCATACCTTCGACTTGTGTGTAGCCTTGGGCGACGAGACGTGCTTTGTTTGCGAACCACTTGTCCATCTTCATCTTGCTTGTTGCGCAACACCCATTTGGTACCGATGATGTTGTGGTTGTTGTCGGGCTTCTAGACCAATGTCCACACTTGATTTCTCTCAAAGTTGTGTAGCTCTTCATGCATAGCGTTTATCCAGTCCGGATCCTCCAATGCTTCTTCAACCTTCATAGGTTCAATGCTAGAGATGAATGAGTAATGTTCACAAAAGTTAGCCAAACGAGTTTTAGAGCGAGTGATTCTCCCGGTTTGGATATCATTGTAGATTTGCTCCACGGGATGATCTTTAGCAGTTCTTGCTCGAACTCGTGAAAGATTTTGCTTGGGTCTTGGTTGAACATCTTCTTCATCTTGTTCTTCTTCTTGGCCTTCTTCATTGTTAGCGTTGTCGTTCTCTTATCGTGGTGGAGAAGGAGGTTGTTGATGTTCGTCTTGGTGCACTTCCTCGTTTTCTTCATCTTGGTGTGTCCCACTCGTGGATGCTTCTGTATCAACTCTTGGTTCACCTTGTCGTGAGGCAGAAGCTTCCACTTGGATGGACGAGGTACTCTCCTTCACCTCCGTTGGACAAATCTTGCCAATAGACAAGTCTTGGATTGCTTCCGAGGGATCTTTGTCTCGTACATCAATTGGCAATTGCTCTACTTGCGAGCCATTAGATTCATCAAACTTCACATCTACTATTTCTTCAACCTTTCGGGTGAAATTGTTGTAGACACGGTATGTGTGAGAGTTTGAGCCATAACCAAGTAGGAAACCTTCATGAGACTTAGGAGCAAATTTAGAACGACGATGCTTATCAAGAATGTAGCACTTTGAGCCGAATACTCGAAAGTATCCAACTTGGGATTTGTTACCGGTGAGGAGCTCGTATGTCGTCTTGCCGAGTAGCTTGTGAAGATACAAGTGATTTGTTGCATGACAAGCTATCTCAACCGCTTCCGCCCAAAAGTGTTTTGGCGTCTTGTACTCATCAAGCATCGTTCTTGCCATCTCGATAAGAGTCAGGTTCTTCATCTCAACGACTCCATTTTGTTGAGGTGTGTACGTAGCCGAGAACTCATGTGCAATCCCTTCTTCGTCAAGAAAGGTGTCTACACTTGCGTTCTTGAACTCCGTTCCGTTGTCGCTCTGAACCTTCTTGATCTTCACGTCAAATTGATTTTGGGCCTTCCTAGCAAAGTTTTTGAAGATCTTTTGGACCTGTGATTTGTCATGAAGAAAGAACACCCACGTAAATCTTGAAAAATCATCAACTATGACTAGACCAAATGAGTTACCACCGAGACTCTTGTAGGCATTTGGACCAAAGAGATCCATGTGAAGTAGCTCGAGTGGTCTTCTTGTGGTCATGATGTTCTTAGCGCGATGACTTCCTCCAACTTGTTTCCCTGCTTGACAAGCACTACAAAGTCTATCCTTGTCAAATATGACATCGTTAACGCCAAGGATATGATTTCCTTTAATGAGTTTGTCAAGGTTTCGCATGCCCACATGGCCTAGCCTTCTATGCCACAACCAGCCTTTAGAAGATTTAGCAATTAAGCAAGTTCTAGGTTGAGCCTTTTTAGTGAAATCAACAATGTAAAGATCTCCTCTACGTATACCGGTAAAGACCATTTTATGATTATCTCTACGAAACACTTGGCAGTCTACTTTAGTAAATAGGACATTGAAACCGAAATCAGCAAGTCTAGATACTGATAGTAAGTTGTAGCCAAGAGATTCAACGAGCATGACATTTTGTATGGAGCTATCATGTGAGATGGCCACCTTACCAAGGCCAACCACCTTACCCTTTGAATTATCACCAAAAGTGACATACTTTCGAGGGCCGTCGTTTCTAGCAAGCTCACGGAACATGTCTTTATCTCCGCTCATATGATCAGTACATCCACTATCAAGGACCCATTCCTTTCCTCCAGCCATGTAGCCGCGAAGATTTGCCATAATACCAAAGTGTCTCATCGCATCATCGAGATCATAGTCACTATCATCATCCTCATCATAGTACCCATGTTCAACATCATTTTGTGATTGATCAATTCCTAGAGAGGGTAATTCATTAGACAAATGATCATCACAATGGTCACCTTTATGAATTCTAATAGCTTCGGATATGATATCACTAATGATCCCAACATTTCCTATGGCATGCATGAGATTGGTAAGCTCAAATGGACAATCACCAAAGCTAGGATTACTAGAATTCATCTTACTCAAAGCAATAGACTTATGGAGATTTTCATCTAAATTTTTCAAGGAATAATCTGGAAATCATTCCTCAAGAAATTTCCATATAGTATAGGCACAATCAAGAGTAGGCAAACTAGCAATCAAATTTTTGGGCAATCCTCTTATGATAAGATTGATGGTTCTAAGATTGCGAATCATGTCAAGATCCTCTTCGGGTGTGGGATGCAAGGGATCAATATGTGGTGCACAAGGGCTAGAAATGTACTTGTTCAAGTGATATTCATTGAAAATCTCAAGCATTTCATTTTTCCACTCATGAAAATATTCTCCGTCAAGAATAGGCACTCTATGTCTAAGACTCCCCAAAGTAGACACATCCATCTTCCTCCAAAGGTGTTTAAACCAAGGCAATGGAGACCAAGGCTCTGATACCAACTGAAAGGATCGAGAAGAGGTGTCTAGAAGGGGGGGTGATTAGACACTAAGTACCAAAAGTTGCAGTTTTTAATTTCTTTAAGTTGAAGTGGAGTTTTGGCACAAGTTTAACAAACACAATACATATCAAGCAAGCATGCAAAGAGTATATGAGCAGCGGAAAGTAAAGCATGCAACTTGCAAGAATGTAAGGGGAAGGGTTTGGAGAATTCAAACGCAATTGGAGACACGGATGTTTTTGTCGTGGTTCCGATAGGTGGTGCTATCGTACATCCACGTTGATGGAGACTTCAACGCACGAAGGGTAATGGTTGCACGAGTCCACGGAGGGCTCCACCCATGAAGGGTCCACGAAGAAGCAACTTGTGCTTTCAACTACTCTGGGTGCCCGGGTGGGGTTGGCTAGGTAGGGTGAACCTGAAGTTACGAAAACACCCCCCTACCAAGCGTCATCCGTAGGCCTGTTCCGAAGGCTATGATGGTAACTTCCCATTGCTCGAATCAGGGTCGCGGGAGATTTTCCCGCCGACCTCAAAATTTTGTGACACTGGACTCCCGTGTGGCATGTTGGGTGATTTGGCTAAGCAACTAGCGAGTTGTAGTAGTAAACTTTGCATGTTAGGTTTGACCAAAGTCAAACTTCCTAAAGTTTGACCAAGTTTATAGAAAAATATAAACATTTACCATAACAAATATGTATGATGTGAAATTAAATTCAATAATGAATCTAATGGTATATATTTGTTATTGTATATGTTCATATTTTTTGTTATAAGCTTTCTGAGAGTTTACAAAACTGGACTTTGACCAATGCAAATACGCGGACTTAAATAAAAATGGAGGGAGTACACATCTGTTTTCTTAGTTTGTAGTGAACTAATCATTTGTTGAAATTGTGAAATAAATATATTAGGCTATTGACTTCGAATGTAATGGTCTATACAATTCAATAGTTACAATCATTGTCGAATCCCAAGATGTATACAAGGTCTATAGTACTTCACAACATGCTCAAACTCACATAATCCCAGTCAAATGAGAATATAAATGCATTTCATAGTTATTACTTTGTAGGATGCAACACAAACAACCATAACTCTACATCAGCCATTATAGAAGCAACATTTTGACATATCCCAATGTGTGAATGAAACATGCAGAGAGTGCTTTTGAAGATGGATCAGATAGGGCGGGAAAGATTGTATGTATGTGGACGAGAGAGTAGGAGACAAGCCTAACGAGACAGAGAGAGAGATATAGAGAGAGGAAGAAGTTAGGTCTGTGAGAAAGATGGATACATGTAATATACATGAGATGCGTGTGCATCTGGATTCTGTATACGTGGAAGGAGAAGAGACAACATGTTTGATGAGAGAGCCGGACAAACATGTACGAGAGGGGAAGGATCTCATGGGTTGACGGATTGTCAGAGTAATGGGCCATGGGTAGGCCAACCCAAAGCCCATAACCTTTCAAGACATCGGGGCTGGCTGCGCCCCTCAAGACCATAGGGCGAAGAGCCGCCTCCTGGGGAGTCTACGGCAAGACGGCCGACTGCCCGCTCACGGCCGAGTCCTAGGGGCGACTTCCAGAGAAGCCGGCTTTGGGGAGTCGGCCGGTGACTCCAACAAACCGTGACCTCATCGAGGGGGATGGGGCAGGGGCGTAGCTACAATGAAGCCCACTCCCCGCCCCTTACCAAGGGCAGGCATGGCTACAGCGTGCCGTACTAGCGAAGATCTCCCTGCGGCGTGGCACTGTTGCCCAGCCGACCCTGACATCAGCATCACTGTACCTGGTCCTGCGCCCATGACGGCTTGTCAGTACGGCCTAGAGGCAGCGGGGCCACCAGTCAGCGAGACCTCGGGAGACGGCGGGAGAGCCGCCAGTCGGACCCGTCGGGAGTCGGCCCGGGGGAGTCGGCCGAGCCCTCTCCCGGGGCCCATGCACCATTAATCAAGGAGAGACGGGGAGTGGCCACAGTGATCGCCCGCTAGGCGGCGGGGCTATTGCCATGACCCCATGACTGAGCTTGCGTCATCAGGAGCACGGCTACAGTAATCAGCAGCCGGCAAGACCCGCCCGTGGCGGACGCGGCCTGTCGGCTTCGTACCAGACCAGTCGGTGGGGCCCACCAGTCGGCGGGCCCCAGCAGTCGACGGAGAAGCCGGAGGTCAGAGGCACTGACGGCTGGGGCCGCGCCCAGTCAAATTACCATTGTACCCCTGGGGGGTAGGCCCATATAAACCCCCTAGGGCACCCATGCAAAGGGTTGGATCCTAGTAGTTCTATACCACACCAGATAGAGGGAGAGAGCTAGCCTTGCCCTCTCCCACCACCAGACCCAGCTCAAGGAGCAACCGTGTAAACACTTGACCATAGTGATCATGCGGAGACCCCGCAGAGCAGCAGTAGGGGTGTTATCTCCCCGGATAGCCCCGAAGCTGGGTAAGATTCGCCGGCGTGCATGTCTTTGCCTCATCCCGTTTCCAGGCACCGGCGACGTTCTACTCGCCCCCACCATGATAAGCCATCCGTTGGCATATGTTGCACCCAACCCCCGACATTTGGCGCCCACCGTGGGGCTAGGTGCACCGCCGTCCGGAGATCTGTTCTGGACGGGAACCCTTTTCCTCCTTGGCGAGCGCAGCCAGCCAGGCACGCCAAACGAAGTTTGTGTTGACGCGCTGCGCGGCATTGAGATCGCCTGTGCCCCCAGCTCCTTGGCCGAGCTTGTCGGCGAGGTCTGCCTCTCCGACGAACCTGCGTCCGACGCAGGCGCGGGTGGCCCCGAAAACCTCCTCGCGGGCCTCCTCGATCTACTCCACGTTTCCGGTGAGCCTGCCGTAGACTTGGAGTCCGTAGGCTCCACCGACCCGATGCTGGTCGACTCCGACACCGCGTCGGTCGACGCGTTCCCCACCAACGTGGTGGTCTACGACGAACCTCTCCCCCACACGGAGAGCGATGGAAGCACCGTCACTGAGGTACTGGTCATCAGTCATGACGAGTCCCTTGGCAGAGGGGCGCCCGACTCACTCGGCGCGGCGCTGCAAGACCTAGCTGCGCCCATTCCGGAAGATGCTGACGCAGAGACGTTAGAAGCACATCGCCTTCATCTTGTTAAAGGCACTAAGAAACTGGCCGGCATGAGACGCTTGTCAGAAGCTTACCAGCGGGAGATGGATCGCGCTGTTGGTGGCTCGCCGGCCCCAGCAGGGCCCAGCCGCCTTGGCACGGTTCAGCAGCGTGGCGTAGCCATCACCAGCCTGTTTGGGGCTAGTCGCCCCGTGTATGCCATGCCAGCAGAGAACGTCCGAGCCGCCCAGGCAGCGGCGGATGAGTTGGACAATTTCGAGGGCGAAGAGTGCCCCCGCACAGAACGAGGCCGGCTGCCGCACGGAGGCGCCGCAACGGCCAAACGATGACCTGCGCCGAGATCAAGGCGCGACGTCTCGGATGCCGACTGGTGGTGCCCGTGGAAGAACGGACAAGGAGCCGGATGTCAGCCACAGTCGGACTCGGATTACCATAGAGCGCGACCGAGATGGCCGCCCGAGAGCAGTGGAACGACGGGACGACTGTCCGCCTCCTCCTCCCCGCAAGGAGAGGCGAGTCTCCCTGCCGCCTGTTGACCATCCGACTCTCGGTGACCGCCTTGGCCACCGAGAGGGAGTTGGAGAGAATGATGCCCGCCACCAGATCGACCGACTTCACCGGTCCCTGGCGCTAGAAGAAGAAGATGAGCTGGGTCCGCCTTGTTTCGGGCCCCGCATTCGGGACGAGCCCTTTCCCAGAGGGTTCACGCTCCCAAGAGACACGCCCAAGTATACCGGCTCCATGAAGCCGGAAGACTGGCTAGTCGACTACTCCACGGCTGTCAGCATAGCAAATGGCAACAAGCGTGTCGCCGTGAAGTACGTTCTGCTCATGCTCCAGGGCACGACCCGGACATGGCTGAATAGCCTAAAGCCCCGCAGCATCAATAGTTGGGTCGACTTTACTGAAGCATTCGTCCGCAACTTCACCAGCACGTACAAGCATCCTCCCAAGCCTCGTCAGCTCTCCTTGTGCGTGCAAGGTCCTGACGATTTGACTCGCGACTACCTCACGCGTTGGGCTGAGCTCCGGAACTCCTGCGAGGGCGTGCACGAGGTGCAGGCCATCGAGTACTTCACAGCCGGGTGCCGAGAAGGCACCCTCCTCAAGCACAAGCTCCTCTGCGACAAGCCAGAAACCCGTGACGAGCTGCTGATCATAGCGGACAAGTACGCTACGGCCGACTCCTCCATGAAGACGGAAATTCAAATCAGCACGACTGGCAAAGTAGCTCCTCCGGCTCCAAGAACTCTGGCGGCGGACGCCGGCCTGCGACAACAGCAGGGCAACAACAAGCGCAAGGCCCCGCAGCCGGCTTCCAGCAGCCGGCAGGTCGCGACCGTTGAAGCCCAGCAGCGAGAAGAGTAGCCTCCGCCCAAGCGATAGAAAGGCGGCAAGCCGAACTGGTTGCCGGCCTTCTCCTACGAGCAGACCTTGGATGGACCTTGCAAGTTCCACAGCGGCACGAAGCCGTCGAATCACACCACCCGGAAGTGCCACTGGCTCACCAGGATCACCAAGGGAGACGGCCTCCTGCCACCCCCGCCTGCTGGGCAGCCGCCTCCGCCCCAGTAGCCGGCAGTCAGGCCAGTCGGCGCAGTACAAGACAAATACCCTGAAGAGCACGGAGCCTACATGGTGTTCACCAGTGTGGATGATGATCGACGCAGCAGGCGGCTGCAGCGACAAGAGGTGAACGCAGTAGCCTCAGAGACGTCAGAGTTCATGCACTGGTCTGAGAGGCCCATCAGCTGGAGCAGGGCTGACCACCCAGAAGTGATGCCGAGTCCGAGCTCCTACGCCCTGGTCCTGGACGCCACCTTTGCCACGGACAAACGGGTCGCGCGTTTCTCGCGAGTTCTGAATAGTCTGAATAGCCAGACTATGGTGATATCCTGAGTACGCATCAACATCCTGTACAAGGACACCATGGAGAAGTTAGGAATCAAGCAGAGACAGCTTCAGAATAGCCAGACTGTGTTCCACGGCATTGTTCCTGGGCTTTCCTGCTCACCAATCGGCAAGATCCTGATTGACGTCCTCTTTGGGGACAAAGATCACTTCCGAAGAGAGTCTGTTTGGTTTGAGGTAGTGGACCTTGAGAGCCCATACCATGCGCTACTTGGCCGGCCCGCCTTGGCCAAGTTCATGGCGGTCCCCCACTACGCCTACCTCAAGATGAAGATGCCCAGTTCCAGGGGAATTCTGACTGTGGCCGGCGACTACCGGAAGTCGTCCGCTTGCGCGGCCGAGAGCAGTCGGCTGGCCGAATCCCTGGTGATTGCAGCCGAGAAGCGACTCCTTGAGCGAGTTGTGGCGATGGCCGGCAAGCAGCCGGAGATATCGCCCGACCCAAAGGAGTCGGAAGCCGAAGGTTCATTCAAGCCGGCCAAAGAGACAAAGAAGATACCCTTGGATTCGGAGCACCCAGAGAGGTATGCCATCATAGGTGCAAACCTCGACAGCAAATAGGAAGGCGAGCTCGTCGATTTCCTCCATGAGAACCAAGACATCTTCGCATGGTCTCCCAAGGACATGCCAAGTGTACCGACGGATTTCGCCGAGCACAAGTTACACGTCCGATCTGATGCAAAGCCGGTCAGGCAGCCCCTGCGCCGCTTATCAGAAGAGAAGAGAAGAGTTGTCGGAGAAGAGATAGCCCGAATCCTAGCAGCCGGCTTCATTATGGAATTTTTCTTCCCAGAGTGGCTGGCAAATCCGGTCCTGGTGCTAAAGAAGAACAAGCAATGGCGAATGTGTATTGACTACACGAGCCTCAACAAGGCCTGTCCCAAGGACCCGTTTGCTTTGCCGAGAATTGATCAGGTGATAGACTCCACGGCCGGATGCGAGCTGTTGATTTTCTTGGATGCGTACTCAGGATATCACCAGATCAAGCTGAACCCGGCTGACAGATTGAAGACCGCCTTCATCACGCCGTTTGGAGCATTCTGCTACCTCACCATGACGTTCGGCTTGAGGAATGCCGGCGCCACCTTTCAGCGTTGCATACAGAAGTGCCTCCTCAAGCAGCTCGGCAGGAACGCCCACTTTTACGTGGACGACGTGGTGGTGAAGACAGAAAAGCGAGGAACATTGCTGGAAGACCTCAAGGAGACCTTTGAGAACCTGCGGCAGTTCCGGATCAAGCTCAACCGCGAGAAGTGTGTCTTCGGAGTACCAGCTGGCCAGCTGCTAGGTTTCCTGGTCTTTGAACGCGGCATAGAATGCAACCCAGTAAAAATCAAGGCCATCGAGAGAATGGAGGTACCTAGCCGACTGCTGGATGTGCAGAAGTTCACGGGCTGCTTGGCGTCCGTCAGCCGATTCATCAGTCGGCTGGGCGAGAAAGCTCTCCCCTTATACCAACTCATGAAGAAGACCACTTTTTTCGAGTGGAACCATAAGGCGGACGAAGCTTTCCACCAGTTGAAGAATATGTTGACTACTCCACCCGTCCTGGCGGCTCCAACTCCCAAGGAACCTATGCTCCTGTACATCGCCGCCACCAGCCGAGTAGTCAGCACAGTCATTGTAGTAGAGCGCAAGGAGGAAGGCAAGGCGCTACCTGTCCAGAGACCAGTATATTACCTGAGCGAGGTACTGTCGACCTCCAAGCAGAACTACCCCCACTACCAGAAGATGTGCTATGGCGTGCACTTTGCTGCCAAGAAATTGAAGCCTTACTTTCAAGAGCATCCAATCACGGTGGTCTGCACGGCTCCACTTCCGAGATCATCGGTAGCCAAGATGCCTCTGGTCGAGTGGCCAAGTGGGCCATAGAGCTGGCTCCTTACACCATCTACTACCAGCCCCGCACCGCCATCAAATCACAAGCACTGGCCGACTTCCTCGTCGACTGGGCCGAGACCCAGTACCTGCCTCCAGCGTCGACGGCTCCAAGATGCGCACCGACTTGGGAGCCGGCGTCGTCCTCACCTCTCCCAAAGGCGACAAGCTCAAATATGCACTGCAAATCCATTTTTCCACCTCCAACAACGTGGCCGAGTACGAGGCGCTCATTCACGGGCTCCGGCTTGCTAAAGAACTTGGCATCCGCCGGATCTTGTGTTATGGCGACTCGGCCTTAGTGGTCCAGCAGTCATCTGGCGACTTGGACGCGAAAGACGCAAACATGGCGAGCTACCGTTTCCTCGTGCAGCAACTCAGCGGGTATTTCGAAGGGTGTGAATTCCTCCATGTGCCAAGAAACGACAAGGACCAAGCAGACGCCTTGGCACGAATCGGCTCTACCCGCCAAGCAATACCATCTGGCATCGCCCTTCAACGCCTGCTCAAGCCGTCTGTCAAGCTTTCACCAGAATTAGACTCCATTTTTGTGCCGGCTCCTCCTGAAGACGGCGGACCCGACTCCAGAGTTCCGGCAGTCGGAACGGGGACTTTGGCGGGCGACCCCAAAGCTGCCACAGTCGAGCCCGGCCCGGGGACTGCGGTGACGGACTCGAAGATTCCAGAACTCGGCCCAAGGACCGAGCCAGTCGGCCTAGGGACTTCATCAGCCCAGCAAGCAGTTGTTGACTCCAGCCCGCCGCGTCCCAGCCCAGCCGCCCTCGTCCAAGTCGCAGTTCTGGTAGTCGAAGAAATAGCAGCACCCTCATGGGCCCAGCCCATCCTCAAATTCCTGGTGAACAAAGAGCTACCAACTGATGAGACCTCAGCTCGGCAAGTACAACGCCGGGCAGCAGCCTATACCATAATCAACAGAGAGCTGGTCAGGTGCAGCGTCATTGGTGTCTACCAGCGCTGCGTAGAGCCAGAGCAAGGCCAGGCAATCCTCAAAGACATCCATCAAGGCGAATGTGGCCACCATGCGGCTTCAAGAGCACTCGTCGCCAAAGCTTTTCGGCACGGTTTCTTTTGGCCGACTGCCTTGGAAGAGGCCAAGGAGTTGGTCCAAAAATGCAAAGGGTGCCAGAAGTTCAGCTCCAAGCTACACCAGCCGGCTTCCGCGCTCAAGACCATCCCCATTGCTTGGCCTTTCGCAGTTTGGGGTCTAGAAATGGTGGGACCATTCAAAACAGCACGAGGTGGTCTAACTCACCTACTTGTCGCAGTGGACATGTTCACCAAGTGGGTGGTAGTGAAGCCAATCAAGAAACTGAATGGTCCGACTGCCGTGACCTTCATCATCGATATCACAATTCGGTACGGCATACCACACAGCATCATCACTGACAATGGCATAAATTTTGCCAAAGGCGCCTTGGCCCGTTTCTGCGCAACACAGGGCATCCGACTGGACCTAGCGTCCGTCGCCCACCCGCAGTCAAACAACCAAGTGGAGCGAGCAAACGGCCTCATCCTGTCCGGCATCAAGCCTCGGCTGATCGAGCCTCTGGAGCGCTCGGCTGGCTACTGGCTCGACGAGCTGCCAGCCGTCCTCTGGTGTCTGCGCATGACTCCAAACAAGTCAACCGGCTTCACGCCCTTCTTCCTCGTCTATGGTGCCGAAGCCGTCATCCCAACGGACATAGAGTTTGACTCCCCACGAGTCACCATGTACACTGAGGAGGCAGCAGAAGAAGCACGACAAGACGGCGTCGATTTGCTGGAAGAGGGCCGGCTGTTGGCACTCAGCCGATCCAGCATCTACCAGCAGAGCCTGCGCCGATACCACAATAGGAAGGTCAGGCCAAGATCTTTCCAAGAAGGCGACCTTGTACTCCGGCTGATCCAGCGAACAGCCGGCCAGCACAAGTTGTCGCCGCCTTGGGAAGGCCCTTTCATCATCAGCAAAGTACTAGGCAACGACTCCTACTACCTGATCGACGCTCAGAAGCCACGAGCACGCAAGAGGGACGACTTCGGCAAGGAGACAGAGCGGCCATGGAATGCAAATCTTCTCCGAAGATTTTACAATTGATGAAGTATGTACCATGCTACCTTTTGTATTAAAGTACCAAGACTTCGGGCCCCCCGAGACGAGCTCGGGGACTGCCCTCTTTTGTCTGTATGATAAAAATTATGCCTACAAGTATGTTACTCTTTGTCATGCCGCTTGGCACCGGGCTCGACAAGTCGGCCCGGGGACTTGCCGCCTTGCACTATGAAATGCTTCCTGCAGCCGGACAAGTAGTGTGTAACACCTAAGCCGTCTTCTGTCAGAAGCCGCAGCTCGCAGAGCGACTGTACGGTGGGCAGAGGTAAGGTAGAATGGGTGCTTGCACGAAAAATGGCTAAGGAATCAAAGCGTAAAACATAGCTCAAGACGGCTTCTAGCCTTTCTCGCAAACTGACTCTCGGACAGTCGGATTGTCGTTTTTTATCCAATTTGCTCAAACAATCTTGAAATCGGCTAAGTACTTGCTTTCCCAAAGTAGCCTAGCACTTGACCCAGCAACAGTCCGCAGAAGCGGCTGTCCAATTGGCAAGACAGGCAACTAAGAGAAAGCGGCAAAGGAAAACAGCCAAAAGAACAATGAGCAAGAAAAGATATATATATATATATATATATATATATATATATATATATATATATATAAAACATAGGCCCTTGGCCGAATTGTCGAGTAGAGGTTCACAATACACCTAGTGGGTGGAATTGTGCGAATTAACAAGTTCTTCAAAAGACTACTGAAGCAGATAAAACAAAAGACACAGCGGCAGCTTAGGAGGGCAGACGGATTCGGGGGGTCGGAGGAGGCGCCAGCGTCAGGCGTCGGGGCGGTCGGCCGGCTAGTCTCGGCTTGATCGCCTTCGACAGCAGTCGGGTCAGTCGCACGCGACTCATTGCTGGAGGCGCGGTCGGGCTGAGGCTGGCCGTCTGCTCTGTCTTCTGGTGCCTCCGCCTCGCCCTCATCCTCCGCCTCGTCCTCCTCCTCGACGCTGGAGCCAATCACCTTCGCCGAGTCTTCGCCGTAGTCTGGGTTCATCCCAAACCACTCCGGCGGTACCTCCCCGCCGTCTTCAGACCGCTCGGGGACGAAGATGCTTGTGTCGGTGTACTCGATGATCGCCGCAGCACGCTTGACGAGGGCGTCTTCCACAGCCGCCAGCTCCGGCTGGGCCTCCGACCGAAGCGTGGCCAACCGGTCTAGATCCAGCCCCGGGTACCACGCCTTGACGAACTCCAAGGCCCGTCGCGCTCCAGCCCGGGCCGAAGAGCCCTTCCAGGCCTCGAGGCGACCAGCCGCGACCTCCAACCAGTTGGCCGTCAGGCTGGGGGTGCGCAGAGCCTGCATATCCGGCCAAAGGGCGGAAATCGCCTGGGCACCGATGCGCTGAAGCCGGCGCAACATCCAGTGAGCCGGCCGAAGGCAAGCCTCGATGCTCAAGATGTGCTCATCCAGAGTCGGGGGGCATCGGCGGCGATCTCCGCGCCCTCCGCCCTCCGACTTTCGCGATCGGCCTCGATGGCCTGGATAGCGGCTTGCGACTGCCCAGGGAAGAAGTCTGCAAAAGACACGAAGAAACGAAGAAGCAAGTCAAAAACCAGGAATCGGCACGATCTAAGTCGGCAGCTCAAAGAAAGAAAATAAAGAGACTCACCATCAACGATGTCTTCAATCTCGTGGAAGCCGGAGGACAGCAGCGCCTCCTTGTCAGACCAGGATGAGCGCTCGCTCGTGAACTCAGCCAAGAGGGCGGTTTCCGTCTCCTCCGCCTCCCGCTGCGACTTCGCAAGCAGCTCCTTCTGCTCCGCCAACTGAGTGGCCAGCAGATCGCGCTCCGTGGCGAGCCTGTTGCACTCCTCCCCTTTGGCGAGCAGGGCGGAGTTGGCTTCGCTCAGCTGCTGTTGAAGAGCAGCATTGGCTCTTGAAGGAAAGAAAGAAAGACAACAGTCGTCAATAAAGAAGGTCGCCGGCGAGATCCGGCCCGACTGCACAGCAGTCGGCCTAAATCTCGGGGACTACAGCCCGCGGGTGCGCTAGCGCGCCCCCGCAGAGAAGAAAAAAGAGGGAAGGACTTACTCTGGCTCTCCGCCAAGTCGGCGGTCCGCTTGCCCAGCTCTTCAACATTACGGTTGAAGGCAGTGACGTGGAGGTTGTGGTGATCCTGCAATAAGCATTTTAGACAAAGTTAGTACCCAGAAGTTCATCAATTGGAGTTTCGGGCCGCCTGCTCAGCAGCCGGCCCGAAACTTGGGGACTACACCCAGTGGGTGCGCTGGCGCGCCCCACAGAGAGGAACAAGAAAAACAAAGGCCCAAAGAAAAGACATACCCGGACGGCTGCCCGCGACGCTAGGAACGCCTTGGTGCAGCTCTAGAGGGCATCGCCCTCAGCGCGGAGCTTCGCCTGGACGTCCAGGAGCGCCCGGTTTAGCGGCCCTGTGCCGCCTCCCTGCACCCACCCAACAGGTGCGGCGCTCGTCGCTTCGGCGTCTGGAGCCGCCGAGCTGGCGGTGCCGGCTTCCAGGGGGCGGGGTGCCGAAGTCGCCTTCTCCAGACGACGGCGCGTTGGCGAGCTGACCTGGAGGAGTAGCCTCGCCACGGCCTTGTCTTCGGTCGGCGGCACCGGAGGGTCCGCTGGCTGCTCGCCTTGCACGCCTTCAGACGGCGGCGGAGGCGGCGGCGGAACGTTCGTGCCCGGAGTAGAGGGCTCGCCGCCTTCCCTCTCCTCGACGAGGTTCTCCCCGCCGGCTTATCCAGTCTGCCCCGTGAACTCCGGGGGCGGCCGCGCAGAGTTTAGCGGGGTAACAAGCAAGGCCAACTGGCGGCGTGCGGCTTCCTCAGCCCGCTGCTTCGCCGCGGCGGCGGCTTCGGCCTCCACTAGTTTCTTCTTAGCGGAGGCCTCCGCCCTGTCGGCCTCCGCTTTCTCCAGGTGGAGGGCTTCGTCTTCGTTGCGCTTCTCCTACGCATTCCGCTCCGTCGCCTCCCAGAGGTCAGCTGGGGGTCTATCCACCGAGTGGTGGCGGGCGTCTCTGCTGACCCCATGACGGAGGCGGCGGCGACCCGCTCAAGAGAGAGGGGAGCCCTGAAGAAAGAGGGGCGAGCAGAGGCTCAGACAAAACACAAAGAAAGAATAAACTTTGAAGTCAGAATACTTACGCAGAGACCAACGGCGGCTTCTTCACTTCCTTACGGAAGTGGATGGCCTTCGCGGCTGCCTCGTCCCGCCGGGTCGCCGCAGCCGAGCCCTTGGGCTTCTTCGGCCGGCTACCGAACAAAGTCGGCGCAGCCCGGCGCTTCTTCCCGCCGCCTGGAGCACCCAACGCGGCAGAAGAGCCCGCGCCCGGCTGGCTGGCTCCTGGCCGATGGCGAGGGGCGACCCCTCCCTTGGCGTCGTCTTCAGGCCAGTCGGCGAAGGTAGCCGAGGGCCTGAGGTCACCCGTCGTCCCTCCTCCTCCCTCGGCGTCGTCTTCCAGAGCCACTGCCCCCAGATCGGGGTCGTCGACGTCGCTCTCCATCCGATCGGCGACGAACTCACGGGCCGGCCCCGAGGTGCCGGCTGGTGGGTGAAGAAGGGGATTCTAACCAAAAGCAGACTGATCAGAACAAAACTCGGCAAGAAGAAGACAATCCAAAGAAAGAAAAGAAAGGCGACTCACCACGGGTGGGGGGTTGGCGCGGGAGTATGGCTCCTTGCCGAATCGCCAGTCCCCCGGGAGCCTGTTGTCCGAGAGGTAGTTCACCATAAGGACCACCTCTCCATGAGGCATGTCCTTGGTGCACATCCGACTCGGGTCGCGGCCCCCGCTCATCTGGCATATCAGGTGAGGGCGGCCTTGGAGTGGGAGAACTCGGCGTGAGAGGAAGGCGGCCAGCAGGTCCGGGCCAGTCAGACCCTCCGACTGCGTCAGCACTCGGAGTCGCGTGATGGCGCCGGCTCCCGCAGGCTTCAGCGACCTAGCCCGGTACGACCAATTGGGCAGTCTGCCAGCCGGCGGGCCGGCTTTGAAAGCCGGCAGATTGACCCAGTCGCCCCTCGTGGCGATGTTCCTGACGTAGAAGTAGGACCGCTGCCACATCTTCACCGACTTCAACAGCGCGATGGAGGGGAAGTGGTTGTCGGCTCCTGTCCTTCGCACAGCGATGAAGGCGCCGCACTGAGCCGGCACGCCCGTGGCCTGGGTGCCGAGCTTGGAGAAGAAGAACTCCCCCCAGAGCTCGAGGGTGGGGAGGACTCCAAGGAAGCCTTCGCACAGAGCCACGAAGGCGGACAGCAGCACCACTGTGTTGGGGGTGAGGTGGTGCGGCTGGAGGCCGTAGAACTCCATGAACGACCGGAAGAAGCTGATCACCGACAGCCCCAGCCCGCGTAGGCAGTGCGAGCGGAAGATGACCCGCTCGCCCTCCTGCGGGGCGGGGGAAATCTCCCCCTCAGGCGCGAGACGCACCTGCACGCGGTCCTCACCGGGAAGCCGATGGGTACGGCGGAGGAACTCGATGTGGTCTTCATGGACTTCGGAACCGTCCCAGGTGCCGGAGTGCACCGAGGGAGGCGCGGCCGCAGAGGAAGAGCTCATCGCGAGCTGTCGCTGCGGTGATCGCCGGAGCTTGGGCGTGCGGTAGGGCGAAGAAGAGCAGAGGAAGCATGTAATGCCCCGGACACACCCGCCGGTGGTCGTTACTCCTGGCGGGATCTAGACTGGCCCCACAGATCAATACTAGTCTTTTCTGCGCACTTTGTCCTCACTCGTGCGCACTCGGGAGCAACTTCCCGGTCGGTCACCCATCCTGACACTACTCCAAGCTGAGCACGCTTAACTTTGGAGTTCTATAAGAATGGGCTCCCGGAAAAGAAGGAATTCCTTATTGATATGAGTAGTCTATCATCCCTAATAAGCGAGGCCATCACAAACACCCCCACTCAGAGGAACCGACGTCCTCGTCGGGCCACAGGAACGTTCCCTCTTGGCACATATGTCTGTGCATCCAGTCCGGTACATGTGCCATGCCGGGTGCCACGACGGGTCACAAACGTCATGAACAACATGACCGCGCACCTGTCTGCAACCATCCGTATAACCGCGAGGGTCGGCTCTGATACCAACTTGTAACGCCCCGGACACACCCGCCGGTGGTTGTTACTCCTGGCGGGATCTAGACTGGCCCCACAGATCAATACTAGTCTTTTCTGCGCACTTTGTCCTCACTCGTGCGCACCCGGGAGCAACTTCCCGGTCGGTCACCCATCCTGACACTATAGCTGAGCACGCTTAACTTTAGAGTTCTATCAGAATAGGCTCCCAGAAAAGAAGGAAATTCCTTATTGATATGAGTAGTCTATCATCCCTAATAAAGCCAGGCCATCACAAACACCCCCACTCAGAGGAACCGACATCCTCATCGGGCCACAGGAACGTCCCTCTTGGCACATACGTCTGTGCATCCAGTCCGGTACATGTGCCATGCCGGGTGCTACGACGGGTCACAAACGTCATGAACAACATGACCGTGCACCTGTCTGCAACCATCCGTGTAACCGCGAGGGTCGGCTCTGATACCAACTTGTAACGCCCCGGACACACCCGCCGGTGGTCGTTACTCCTGGCGGGATCTAGACTGGCCTCACAGATCAATACTAGTCTTTTCTGCGCACTTTGTTCTCACTCGTGCGCACCCGGGAGCAACTTCCCGGTCGGTCACCCATCCTGACACTACTCCAAGCTGAGCACGCTTAACTTTGGAGTTCTATCAGAATGGGCTCCCGGAAAAGAATGAATTCCTTATTGATATGAGTAGTCTATCATCCCTAATAAGCCAGGCCATCACAAAGCAAGAGAGCGAGGAGCCGCGAGGAGGAAGAAAGCAAGGGGTAGTGGGAAGGAGGGGCGCGTGTGCCCCCCTCTTCCCCCTACTTATAGCCCCATGGGCTGCGAAGACGAGGGGGCGGACGTGGGGATTTACTGTGCCCGCAAGCCCACGCCCCCCATGATCCACGTAAAGTTACTGCGCGCAGTAACTTCACGGGAATCCCAACCGTCCACCGGGCCGCAGCGGATCCGCTCGGGCGCCGAGGCGCGGTAGTGGCGGGCCCCGCCTACGGGCCTGTCCCATCGCGCGCGTGGGATGGCAGGATGGCCTGGCCACGTGCCCTCGCGTGACAGGCCAAGAGCGGGCGGTGTCCTAGAAGTTTAGCTAGCACGCCACTTGAAATCCCGCCAACACGTTCGAACTACTGAGCAAGTCGGAATTGAGTGAGTCCGAGTTGGGCGAGTCCAACTCCTTCTAGTCAGCCCGACAGAAGTCAATCAAGACCGTGTGTTGAGCACCCAGAAAGAGAAACTGCCGAGGCTTCTCGGCCGATCGTCCGCGGCGCCTCACCAGCTTCGGGGACTACTGTCGGAGTAATGGGCCACGGGTAGGCCAACCCGAAGCCCATAACCTTTCAAGACATCGGGGCAGGCTGCGCCCCTCAAGACCACAGGGTGAAGAGCCGCCTCCTGGGGAGTCTACCGCAAGACGGCCGACTGCCCGCTCACGGCCGAGTCCCAGGGGCAACTTCCAGAGAAGCCGGCTTTGGGGAGTCGGCCGGCGACTCCCACAAACCGTGACCTCATCGAGGGGGACGGGGTAGGTGCGTAGCTACAATGAAGCCCACTCCCCGCCCCTTACCAAGGGCAGGCATGGCTACAGCGCGCCATACTAGGGAAGATCTCCCTGCGGCGTGGCACTGTTGCCTAGCCGGCCCTGACATCAGCATCACTATACCTGGTCCTGCGCCCACGACGGCTTGTCTGTACGGCCTGGAGGCAGCGGGGCCACCAGTCAGCGAGACCTCGGGAGACGGTGGGAGAGCCGCCAGTCGGACCCGTCGGGAGTCGGCCCGGGGGAGTCGGCCGAGCCCTCTCCCGGGGCCCACGCGCCATTAATCAAGGAGAGACGGGGAGTGGCCACAGTGATCGCCCGCCAGGCGGCGGGGCTGTTGCCACGACCTCATGACCGAGCTTGCGTCATCAGGAGCACGGCTACAGTAATCAGCAGCCGGCAAGACTCGCCCGCGGCGGACGCGGCCTGTCGGCTTCGTACCAGACCAGTCGGCGGGGCCCACCAGTCGGCGGGCCCCAGCAGTCGGCGGAGAAGCCGGAGGTCAGAGGCACTGATGGCTGGGGCCGCGCCCAGTCGAATTACCATTGTACCCCTGGGGGGTAGGCCTATATAAACCCCCCAGGGCACCCATGTAAAGGGTTGGATCCCAGTAGTTCTATACCACACCAGATAGAGGGAGAGAGCTAGCCTTGCCCTCTCCCACCACCAGACCCAGCTCAAGGAGCAACCGTGTAAACACTTGACCATAGTGATCATGCAGAGACCCTGCAGAGCAGCAGTAGGGGTGTTATCTCCTCGAAGAGCCCCGAAGCTGGGTAAGATTCGCCGGCGTGCATGTCTTCGCCTCATCCCATTTCCAGGCACCGGCGACGTTCTACTCGCCCCCACCATGATAAGCCATCCGTTGGCATATGTCGCACCCAACCCCCGACACGGATTGACAATTTTGTGCGGGGGAGAGAGGGATTGGTAATTTTGTGTAAGAGAGAGAGAGGGTGGGGGGAGGAGTCAGTCAGCCGTCGTCACATCACCCTGCTTCCAAATGACCCCGCATTCTCTAGCGCGGTGTGGTCTGCGTCTTCGATCTCCTCGATGCCCTCTTTGAGGATTGAGGTGTTGTGCATGTTGGGTGCAAAGAAGCACAAGCGAGAGTGGTCGCCGTATAACCTTGGATGGGGATGAATTGTGTGCTCGGGGGAGTGTGTGTGTGTGTGTGTTGTGCTGCATGTGTCTGTGTGTGTGTGTGTCAGATATTGAGAGAAAACAAACCTAAGGAGAGAAATGGGTATTCACGAAGAGATTGTGCGGGCCTTGAGGTGGGCAGGGGCCGGGTGAGGGTGTCCAAATGTGCGTGTTGATGCATGTGTTGCATGCGACCATGCGAGGGACGGACGAATCGAGAGAGATGGTTGTAGTGTTACGGATGCTCCTCTCTCTATCTCTCTCTCTCCCCCTCTCTCTCCCACACACACACAAGTAAACTAGAACACCGTTCTCTCATGTATACACAACGTATCGGCATCTGTCTATGTCTCACTCATGCATGATCATTTGCACATTCACACCTCTCTATGTCTGTATCACACGCACACCGTCTCCACATTGCCCTTCCGCCACAACACACATATGCACACATACACACGTTCTCTCTCAGTCACTCACACAAAATCAGTATTAAAAAAAACTAGGGCGCACCTAAAACGTCCAAATCCAAATAAACACGAACTGGAGCTAAATTCAAATATATGGAGATATTGCAGCGTCAAGAACTTTCACAGGAAAAAAAGTTGAGTAATATTCGAGAATTGTTTTCACACAGACAAAAAGGTTCGGTGGATGTCCTTCGAGCGCGACACGGCGACGCACCGTTCGATCGGCCGCGCGGCCGCGGTTCACACGCTTGCACAGGATTCCATATCGTGGCTGTGGTACTAACTAATAAAAGCGTTGCCTAAGTCTAATGTTTACGTGTACTAGTATGGTTTTCTTTTAAGTTTGACCAACCTTATATATAAAACTAAAGTAAGCTCCCACATGCGCACTCATCAATATGCCACCGCCGCCGTTGCGCATGCCGGTGCCCGCCTGCTCCGGCCACCAATTTCTCACCCATCACCGCCGTGTCGCCGCCATCCCCGTGCCATGAAGCCGAAGGCTCGCCCGCTCACGTCGTCTGCAGTCCCTCCTCACAATGCCGCCGCACTGCCAAGCACGCGAGCAGCTGGTGGAGCCGCGTCTATGCACGCAGCGTACGAAGAGGAGGACGAGCGCGTGCTCCGGCACGCCGGCGAGGAGGAACTAGCGTTCCATTGTCGTCTCCGCCCGCGCGGAGGAGGCGCGCATGGTGGCTGTCGCGGCGGAAGCCGGTCGCGCGCGCCTCGAGCCCGCAAACCGGGTGCGGACGCGGAATCTACCTTCGAGACCTTGAATGCCACGTGGATCCTGCAATCTGAAGGAGCAATTTGGGTCAGTCGACTCATGTGATCCATTTGATGCAACATGGATGGCTAGAAGGGATTCTTCCACCTCTTCTGCCGTCTTCTTCCTTCGCTCCGTCGAACTTCTTTCACAAATCAACTGACCCAAATTATACTACTAGTACGAATGTATTAAGTACAGTAGGAACACGAAGATACGAGCAGTAGTACCAACTGCAAGAAGAACAGTAGTAAGACATAGTACTAGTACTACTGTACGTACTAAAGAGTTCAAATAACAAGAAATAACTTAAACATAGTTCTGCTGGGGCCTCAGCACAACACACCCTTGAAAATAAAATAAGCAACTAGTCCGCTTGACATTGCAATACAACCAGCATGAGCGACGGCACTGCCACCTACTTGGAGTCCGAGTCCACGTCCTCGACTTCGTCCTCGTCCCTCTTCCTCTTCCTCTTTGCCGACGCTTCTTTGCTTGAACCGAACACTGGGCTCTGCTTCTTCATCCAACCCTTGTAGATATTTAAACAAAGGTAGGCATCCATTGATGCGTACAGGATGTGATCTTCATCTAATGTCTTCGAATCCCATGCATGATGAAACTCGTGATGAGGTTTCTCCAGTTTAGCGTACGAAGGATCAATCATGGCTGCTGCCAGGGTCAGCATTGAAGGTTGAGAGGAGGACACAAGGCTTGCCTTCTGGAGATCGAAGGGCTGGCCTACAACGAGACCTATCCGATGCAAGACATCCCTGTCGTTCTTAAAGCCTACAATAACGAATCTCACTCTTTTGCCCTTGAGGAAATTCTTAAAATCCTGGCACTCAACGTCGGCATGGCATATGTGGTAGACCAAGAAAACGTTATGTACGCAAACCTGGATCACGGCGGGCTTCTTCCTCTCTTCATCCTTTAGATCCTTCTCTCGTCCCAGGACTGTGGTGTACTCAACATCTAGCCCAGCGACCCACTCATTCGTTGAATTGTTGAACATGTGTAGGAAGCGAGCAAGCCATGCTTTCACCGTCTCGGATCCACGTGTGTAGATGATGATGAACTGATCACCGATGATGGCTCTAACCTGGTACTCAGCGGCGACCATGGAGATTTGGGAGGCCATGGATTTTGGAGGAGGGTTAGGAGAAGTTGAACTATTGTACCCCTCACAAAAAACTGGGAGTGAACTAATGTGAAAGAACGGGACGACTGGGAGCAAACTGTTGTAAGGTAGAATACGGGGACGAGTAGGGCGTGCGAATGGCGTGGGGTTGCTGGCTTGCCCGGTGGATAAATGGCTGCAAGCCCCCAAAGAGTTCTCGAGAACTATGCGGGGCCCACTAGATGTCATGTCTACTAGATCCATATCGTAGGCCTGACGGTATAGCTTCTGCCTATTCGCACGCCATGCGGGCGCGTGGATGTAACTTCACTTAATTCCGTCAAACATTGTGCCTCCCACGACCTTCTCCTCCCTCGCGCGGTCGCACCCTTTGAGACTTCGACCGGCTATAAATGAGCAATTTTTTTTGCCTTTTTTAGACAAGCAATTTTTTGCCTACTCCGCATGCATGATACTCCCTCTGGTCCTTTTTACTCCCATCAACCGTTTGCAAAGTGTTTGACATAATTTATACTTTTTTGAACACCACCTTATATTAATTAACCAGACACACCAGTACACTCATTCGATACAATATTCACCATACAGGGCGGTACGTTATTTACAAGAATACCATCTAATCTATTGTCAATGCTATACTTAGCGATTAAGTGTCCCACCTTATTGGCCGAACGGCTAATCTTTGGCAATTGAAGATTGTTGATCAACTTCGAGATGCTCAACGCTTTCATCTTCAGGTCACGCATAGCAGACCTGTCATAGTTCCCCGATGCAAGAGACGCTACCACAAAAGCACAATCAGTCTCTGAAATTACAGGATTATGAAGAGAAATACCTATGTAGAGACCGGCAATGCAAGCCCTAAGCTCCGCTTCCTCCATGCTTTGACGGGCATCAATGAAATCCCATGACCAAATTTATACTAAAAATATCAATATCTACAATACTGATTATAATGAGTATAAGAACTATGTTTTATAATGAGTGTCAAAATATTGATTTGACATTGTGAATGTTGACACATTTTTCTATAAGTCTGGTGAAAGTAGAGGTACATTGACTTCAGACAAAACTTAAATGCACAATGCAGACTAGTTCCTCCGTCCAGGTGCGTGCCATGTCCTATCTTGTCATCACAACAAGGTTAGCTATTAGAGTACCACTACCTCCCTTCTAGTTTAAAGGGCTCGATTCAAAAATTTCACCTACTCTTAGCAAGATAGTAGAGGCGGTGGAATAGTTTTTGAAGTCTGCAAAAGTACTCAACTAGTGTTGTCGTTCTTCACAAAAAAATGTGTTTACCAATGCATGCATGAACACTAGTTACTCTAACCCCCCTCTCTTCTTTAATTCTTTGCCACATCAGCATGTTTTCTATTCCCGTGTGCATGATACCAGCTAAGATACCACCATTATGGCCAGCCTTAATCATCGCATGCAATAATTTAGTGCACCTTGAAATATGAACATGTGTGGGGCGTGTATGTTTTTAATGACTTGAGACTATACCTAGCCCGACATGCAAGATGACTTATTATGCACCGTTCCCCATACCTGCAGGAAGCCCATGTGAAAAAATCTGCATGCATGACTCTCCTCCCCCCAGGCTCATCCAATCCGTTGTGACCAGCAATATTTCCACCCCTTCGCTCCCCCGTAATTTACTCCAACAAATATGCCCGCGTAGCTGTTACTTACCTGTAGGTGCATTGGGTCACTGACATATGGGCCCAACAGGGGTCTGGCCCACATGTCAGTGACGCAACTAGACCTGCAGTTAAGTCAGTGCACCTCAGTCCATATCTTACATAGGTGTGCCATTGCTCGCTATAAATACTGCGCCTCCCACGACATCTCTATATCCTCCCCCTCATGTTCACGTTCATCGCTATCTCCTCCCCCTCCCTCTCACGTCGACCACCATGGCATCGCCCCTCCCAAGCCCTAGGAGCCCCTCGGTGCACCGCACGGACGGTCACGCGTCACCGTTCCGTTCCTTGCCGCCACTAGTCGAGGAGGACGCGTCGGTGTTCCGCTCCTCGCCGCTATGCGACGCGTCGCTGTTCCATTCCTCGCCGCCACTAGTCGAGGAGGACGCGTCGGTGTTCCGCTCCTCGCCGCAACGCGACGCGTCGCCGTTCCGTTCCTCGCTGCCACTAGTCAAGGAGGACGCATCGGTCTTCCACTCCTCGCCATGACGCGTCGAGGTGGACACGTCGGCGTTCCCAATCTTGCCAGCACACGCGCCGGAGGACGCGTCGGCTCCCCGCTACGAGGAGAACGCCGCGCCCCCCGCCGAGCCCCCCAGCCTTGAGGAGCTTTGGAAAGAAATGGATGTCGCCTTGTGGGAGGCTTTGCCTCCAGCAGAGTGCGCCAAAATAGAGACGGAGAAGAAGGCCGAGGAAGAGAAGCACATCGCAGAACAAGCTGCTTGGGAGGCCTATGATGCATCTGAGAGAGTCAGGCAATTGGCTCTTTGGCAGAAGGCTCATGCGAGGGCCGTGAGGGTGGCGGAGGATGCCCGTGCCGACGCCCTGAGTGCAGTCGGGCCCAAGCGCCTCATCTACGCTTGGCGGTATGTGGACCGGGTGCACGCTTCCAGCGAGGAGGAGTACTTGTTGGCGCCGGATCACCACACCGGTGAGATCGTGCTCGCCCGCTGGCAAGCCGCCAGTCAGCACCTCGCGAGTTGCGAGGCTGAGGAAGAGGCGTTGTGTCAGCATGCTGGGAAACAGCCGCGCACCAGGGCACTCGAGGCGCACCGCAAGCGCTCCTGCGAGCGCCGTGGCTTTTAGGAGGAGTATAATTTTTGTTTCGTAAGGCGATCTCATTAGTTTTGGGACGCAAATGATAAATCCTGAACGTTCAAGAATTTTTAGCGTCCTTAATTAAGTTTGTAAAAGGGAAAGTTTGGAAACCTTGTGTATTCGTACGCATTTTGCAAGTACGTGCATATAGCACAAACTTTACTATATACTATCGCACTACACGTCTCTCTCGATATATGCTTGCAGACTGTGCTACTCCCTCCGTCCAGGTCAATAAGTCATCTTTGGTTGTGCACCGTGACCAAGAAGGAGGGAAGACTTATACACCTAGACGGAGGGAGTACTACTATTACTTAGTACGTGCAAATGCACGTTTTAACATTACGATGTGGTTTTTGTAAAAGTAGAAAAACAACACTAGTCAAGGTTGTGAAATGATTCAATGCAAAACAAATGCAAAAATGCTTGTTTGATTGTTTACTTTTAGCTTCCTTCTCTGTGGTTATTTCTCTGTCGTACTTTGTACAGAGTATCTCACTGGTTGGAAAGGCATGCAAATTCCCAAACCGCTTCCTACACCCTGTATCAAATTTTTTTCCTAACAAGTTGTGCCGTGCAATTGGAATTCCAACTTGAGTACTACTACTAGTAGGAATACCAGGGGCCAGTTCTTTTAGGCTTCTATATTAGTAATCCCATAACTACTACCTTCGTCCTGGTTTATTGGTCCGCATTGTAATCTGTGTCAAATTTTGATCATAAATTTAACTAATGAAATGTTAGTGCATATCACATGCACTACTCCATCCGTCTAGGTGAGTAAGTCTTATTAGGCTGTGCACTGTGACCAAGGAGGAGGAGAAAACGAGAAACGTTAATGTTTATTTGCTAATTAATAGTATTGCATGCAATGAACTAACCACTGCATGTCGTGTTTGATATCTCAAGTCATTAAAAGCATGCACACTCTTTATCTCTTATTGGTTGATATGTCAAGAAACAAGAAACGAGGTAGAAGTTAATGCACCGGACCTAAGTGTTTTGGGATTATTTGGTTTTCGTAAGATGACTTACACACCTAGATGGAGGGATTACAATGGTGAGGAATAAACCAGTTAAATCTTTCGTTAAAATTTAGCACAAATTACATTGGTGAGGAATAAACCAGGACAAAGTAGTAGTTTAGAAGCCCAAATAAATGAGTGAGGCGCCTTATTGTTACTCTCCACTGTGACTAGTCTTATTGGAAAAGCTGGGGAAGCCGCCAAAAGAACTGGCCCTAGGAGTAGTAGCTAGGGATCGAGTGTGCGAGATTAACCGGAGAAAGTAAATGCAGAGATATGAAATGCAAAAAAGACGGAGGGATGTGATGGTTGCTTGTTCGTTTATTTTACCAGGACACTTATTACTGGGAGTGGTTAGGTTTTGTGATATGACGGCTTTACTGCCGCGCCACGAGCGGGGTGAGAGTGAGACTCCCGTGCAACGCCGCCCTCTACACTTGTACTACATTGGTCGTGGTTTATTAGTCCCCGATTCAATTTGACTGAAGATTTAACTGACAAAATGTTAGTGCATGTCAACAAAAACTATATCGTTGGTATTTGAACATAGTTTTGAATGATATAATTTTAGGTGACATGCATCAGCATTTATCGTACTATATATAATGTTAGTACAATTTTTGGTCGTACTACTCTATAGTAGTAAGGTGCCCATGCATTGCACCGAAGAGTGAAATGCATTGATCGGGGAGTTGTTTATTTTGACAAAGGATGTGGTGGTTATCTCATGTGTAATGGGTATCGATAGGTTTCTTCGGATATTATTTCATCTATAGAGCTCACAAACATCCGGGTGAAATAGATAAGAAGGTATCTTTTGCAAACAAAAGCGTTCAACTGTTCAACCTGCACCCAAAACTTGTGAAGAAATAACACTTATTGTGCTTTGCAAGAAATGATCTTTAAGAATTAGTTTTTGAGTATTGATTGTTATACATGTTGCCTACAGATGACATGGCACTTTCTTATAGTCAACAGTTGGCTATACTATTAAGTAATATTAACCATGCCCTTATACACCTAGACGGAGGGATTAAATCAGGATGACTTGCAAGCGGGCAGAGGAGATGTAAGAAATGGTTCATCGTAAGTCTTTCATCAGTACTGTAGTAAAAATTCATACATGGAAGATTCTAGACTAAACCATAAACGGATACACTTTTATTCATGCACGATACTCCAATAGAGCAAGATCCTGCATGGAAGTCTCCACATGCTTAGACAGCGGATTACATTGAGCGAAGACTAATGATCAACATTTAACTTGATAATGCATATGTCCAGGTGAACCTCCTTGGAGTCCCCGTGCACCGCGTCGGCGGGTAAAGGATGCCATGGGTTTTCCAAGTCCACATTGGCGGGATAGTCCTAGCTCCCCAGAGTCCAAGTCCGTTCGATGAGGCCGGTGTCGCCGCCCACGCGACCCGGAGGGGTAGTAACACTGACCACACACCCGTACATCGGCCTCGTGTCAGTGTCAGCGTTAGCGGCGTCGCCCCTGATGCACATTACAGCGACGGGGTGGCGGCCTGCGTGGGCCTCGCCAGTGCCCACGATCAAGAGGAAGACGCTGTCGTCCTCCTCTGAGACTAGCAGGCAGCGGTGATCCTCCAGCGACTCCGGCATGGTGAACGGGTAGCATGTCTCGTACTTGATGTTCTCCGCCAAGGGCCAGCAGTGACTGCTGCACGCATCCGTGAGCTGATGCACCATGTCCGCCGGCGAGCCAGAAAACGGCATCGGGCACTCATAGCAGTGGACGAAGGGCTCCTTGGAGGCATCGACCAGGTCGTCCATGAAACGGGAGTGGCTGTAGGGGACGTTGCGCCAGTTGAATATATGAGCAAGTTTGAGGGAGTCCTGGATTAGGGGGTGTTCGGATAGCCAGACTATACCTTCAGCCGGACTCCTGGACTATGAAGATACAAGATTGAAGACTCCGTCCCGTGTCCGGAAGGGACTTTCCTTGGCGTGGAAGGCAAGCTTGGTGATACGGATATGAAGATCTCCTACCATTGTAACCGACTTTGTGTAACCCTAACCCTCTCCGGTGTCTATATAAACCGGAGGGTTTTAGTCCGTAGGACAACATACACATCAACAATCATACCATAGGCTAGCTTCTAGGGTTTAGCCTCCTCGATCTCGTGGTAGATCTACTCTTGTACTACCCATATCATCAATATTAATCAAGCAGGACGTAGGGTTTTACCTCCATCGAGAGGGCCCGAACCTGGTAAAACTTCATGTCCCTTACCTCCTGTTACCATCCGGCCTAGACGCACAGTTCGGGACCCCCTACCCAAGATCCGCCGGTTTTGACACCGACATTGGTGCTTTCATTGAGAGTTCCTCTGTGTCATCGCCGTCAGGCTCGATGGCTCCTATGATCATCGATGGCGATGCAGTCCAGGGTGAGACCTTCCTCCCCAGACAGATCTTTGTCTTCGGCGTCTTCGCACTGCGGACCAATTCGCTTGGCCTTCTGGAGCAGATCGAAAGCTACGCCCCTGGCCATCAGGTCAGATTTGGAAGTTTAAACTACACGGCTGACATCCGCAGGGACTTGATCTTCGACGGATTCAAGCCACTACCGAGCGCGCCGCACTGTCACGACGAGCATGATCTAGCTCTGCCGCCGAATAGTGCCCTAGAGGCCGCACCCGCATCGGCTCTGACCCTTAATTCGGAGCCAATTGCGCCGATCGAGGATGGGCGGTTGGACGCCACCTCGGGGGCTGCGATCCCAATGGCGATTGAGCCGAACACCAGCTCCGTACTCTGCGAGACTCGTGACTCCAAGGAGTCGGACTCCTCTCCGGACTCCGAACCCTCCGCACCCCTGCCGATCGAATCCGATTGGGCGCCGATTATGGAGTTTAGTGCCGCGCACATCTTTCAGCACTCGCCTTTTAGTGACATTCTGAAGACACTGAAGTCTCTTTCTTTATCACGAGAGCCCTGGCCGGACTACGGTCAGCAAGGTTGGAATTCGGACGATGAAGAAATTCAAAGCCCACCCCCACCCACTTTGTAGCCACCGTCAATGATTTAACCGACATGCTCGACTTCGACTCCGAAGACATCGACGGTATGGATGGTGATGAAGGAGATGATGAAGAACCAGCGCCTATTGGGCCCTGGAACGCCACCTCGTCATATGACGTATACATGGTGGACGCAGCAAAAGATGACGATGAAGAGCGGAAGGACACACCGAAAGCTTGTTCCCTCGAAGAGCAGTCAAAGCGGCGACGCAAGCGCCGCCCCAAATCCCGTCTCGATAGAAATAGCGATCATACAGACCCAGCGCTAGAGCAGGATGAACCGCTGCCGAACAATGTCAATCCGGATAATCAAACCGAACAAACAAATCCTATCAAGGCTAATGGTCCGGACGACATAACGCCGGACAGGCACCCGGAGCAGCAGACTGCCCATAAAAGGCTTGTTGCCACCGCGAGGAGTCTGAAAAAGCAGAAGCAAAGGCTCAAAGCCGCGCAAGACACACTCCAAATCAGATGGAGTAAAATACTCAACACTGCAGCAAGGTACGGCGACAAGCGCCCCTCCAATAGCTACCCAAAGCAGAAGCTGCTACCCGAATTCGATGAGGAGGCCACAGAACCCCCACAAACAAATAACAAAGCAGCCACCCGGTCGGATAGACGACCCCTCTACCAACACAGATCGGCATACAACGCCGCTCACAATATAATACGCGACCCATGCGAGGGCTCGCACCCAAAGGACGGCGCAATAAGATCCATCTATGGACCACGCAAGCGCGCCCCAGCATACAATGCAACACAACAAGCATCCGAACAACGCGGTACACCCAACTACAGGGGTGCCGCACACGCCCTATTTTTCACCGATGAGGTGCTGGACCACGAATTTCCAGAAGGATTCAAGCCCGTAAACATAGAGGCATACGATGGAACAACAGACCCTGGGGTCTCGATTGAGGACTACATCCTTCATATCCATATGGCTCGAGGAGATGATCTCCACGCCATCAAGTACCTACCCCTCAAGCTCAAAGGGCCAGCTCGTCACTGGCTCAAAGGCCTACCCGAAAGCTCCATTGGAAGTTGGGAAGAGCTCGAAGACGCCTTTCGGGCAAATTTTCAAGGGACTTATGTCCGACCTCCGGATGCGGACGATTTGAGTCATATAACTCAACAGCCCAGAGAGTCAGCCCGAAAGCTTTGGAACAGGTTTCTTACTAAAAAGAACCAGATTGTCAACTGTCCGGACACCGAAGCCTTGGCAGCTTTCAAGCATAGCGTCCGTGACGAATGGCTCGCCAGACACCTCGGCCAAAATAAGCCGAGAACGATGGCCGCACTAACAAACCTCATGACCCGCTTTTGCGCGGGTGAGGACAACTGGCTAGCCAGATGCAGCACCAGCAACCCCAGCACATCTGAAGTTAGAGATGGAAACGGGAAATCACGGCGCAACAGTAATAACAAACGCCGGAATAAAGAAGACAGCATGAAGGGCATGACAGTAAATGCCGGATTCAAAAGCTCTCGGCCAGGTCAAAAGCCGCCCCCTAAAGGCACCAGGGATGAATTGTCCAGCCTCAGCAAAATTCTAGACCAAGTATGTCAGATTCATAGTACCCCTGGCAAACCTACTAATCATACCCACAAAGAATGTTGTGTCTTCAAGCAGTCCGGCAAGCTCAACGCCATACACAAGGGGGAGGATACACCAAGTGAAGACGAGGATGAGCCCCCCAAGCAAGACACGGGGGAGCAAAAGAAATTTCCACCAGATGTCAAAACGGTAAACGTGTTACACGTAATCAAGGGAAAAAACAACACGGCACTCCCAGGAAAATATACCCCAAGTGCATGTCACCATGAAGTCCTGCCACTGGTCATCTCAACCGATCACTTTCGACCATCGCAATTACTCAGCAAGTATCGGACACGCAGGATGGGCTGCCCTAGTATTACACCCAGTAATTGGCGGATATCACTTCACAAGAGTCTTGATGGACGGCGGCAGTAGCCTAAACCTAATATATCAGGATACAATCCGCGGGATGGGGTTAGACCCAACACAAATTCGCCATAGCAATACTACCTTTAAAGGAGTAATGCCAGGCCCAGGGGCTCGTTGTACAGGCTACCTCCTACTACAAGTTATATTCGGCTCCCCCGACAACTTCCGTCGCGAGCATTTAACTTTCCACATCATTCCGTTTCAAAGTGGCTATCAAGCACTGCTCGGACGCGAAGCTTTCGCTCGCTTTAATGCAATACCGCACTACGCCTCCCTCACACTCAAGATGCCCGGTCCATGTGGCATCATTACAGTGCACGGAAATATCAAGTGATCTCTGCGCGCCGAAGAGAGTGAGGCTGCCTTGGCAGCCGCACACTAAAGGCGCTCGGACAAGCGAAAGCGTCCAATAGGTCGTCAAGACCTCAGATACAACTAATCAACTCCGGCGCCGCTATTTATACTGAATAAGTGGTCAGACCCTCCATTTGTCAATACAAGGGGCTCAACGCGCGCACACAAGTGGCAACTTCTTATCATCTTGAAATATACATGGTTTCTTTAAAAACTATCTTTTTGCACGACAACTTTTTCACTTAACTTCCTCTCTTTTGCAGACGATCATCGTGCCACACCCGTCCAGGATACGGCACAACGGAGACACAGGCGCAGACGTGCAGCATGGACCAGCTCCAAGGATTCTTTTTAGATTAAGACCCTGCGTAAACCTTTTTTACTGTCTCTTGTTGATACATATCCACCGTTGAGAAGGATGCTGGCGTCTTGGCATGTGGCCACACCAGAACAATGCACGTACCTGGACACAAGGGGCTTCTTACAAAGACCACTATTTAGGCTCGGTTTATACCACAAAGACCGAATGCCTTAGGGAGTGTTCGGCGTCGCGAGTTTGGCCCTATATGCATCAGCTCCGAATCATTGTCTTTGGTCAAATGTTGGGTTTGCCCGGCTCCTGTGTTTTGGTGCCTTACGTTCCGCCTTGCCGGCTAAGGTAGCACTAGGAGAACTACTACGATTGTGCCCTGGTTCATCCGGACGAGCACCTCAGTAGAGAAAGCCAAAAATTGACTGTCATGATATAGCATGAGACTGGTCAACCACTCGATGACCTGTGGGAATGTTTGAATTCCTCCGCCTTAACGAAGGGCCTTTTTCCGGCCAGGCATGTACGCACCCCGGAATCGGGAGATTGCGGAGCCACCAGGGGCTATCTAGTAGCCCCACTGTCAAACTCCTATGGCTAAGTGAAAGTGCTAAAGCATTATAGTCTGGTTGCCTCGCTCGCTCCGCTATCACCTCTTTAATAGGACCAAGACATTGGGTTAAGTGTGAACGCGTGTTTTTGCGAGCACCTCCGCATTATGTGCGTGGGGGTTGAAGGGGACGACTGCAATCTTTCAGGTTATACGCATGTATGCATAAACAGCCGCCCAGGAGGCATCATATTACTTTCAGGCAAAAGTATAAAAATAGCCTTATAAAAATTCATAAAAGCATTTCACTTACAATGAGATTACATATGACTCAAACATAATATTTTTTGAGCACTGGGTCTCTATCAAACGGGCACCCTCAAGAACTTCTTCAAAGTAGTGCTCAGCAGCCTTTCGACCTATAGCCGAATCCCGCGCTGCAACATTGGTAGCATCCATCTCCGCCCAGTATGCCTTAACACGGGCAAAGGCCATCCGTGCGCCCTCTATGCACGCCGACCACCTCATCGCATCAATGCGCGGCACCACGTCAAGGACCTGCTGCACCAAGCTGAAATAGCTGCTCGGTTTTGACCTTTCCGACCACAGCTGATCCACAACAGACCTCATGGAGAGTCCGGACAACCTATTTAGTTCGGCCCATTCGGCTAATTGGTCAGTCAATGAAAGTGGACGCTCGGGAGAACGGAATTGTCTCCAAAACAGCTGGTCTACTTCTAGGTCCGTCTGACCCTGGAAGTACTCGGCCTCATCGGCAGCGCTCGCCGCCAAATCCATATACACATCCTCCGAACTCCACAGCCGATCCAGAGGGGCATACCGTGGATCTCTGAATTTCCTCCACAACATAAAGGATTTCCCAGCTACAATATCCCCGGCTTCCCGCAGCTCCTCCTTCTTTGCCCTCATAGCAGAGCGGAGATCCTTTTTCGTCACAGCAGCCTTCTCAATGTCCGATGCCTTCGCTTGGTTTTCCTTTTCAAGAACCCGGCAATGGTCGGCGGCGGCTTTAATTCTATAGCCATCTTGGCCATCTGGTCTTGGGTCTCGCCATGCGCGGCCTTCTCGTCTTGCAACTCTTCAGCCGCCTTCAGAGCAGCCGCATTACCCAACCTTGCTTGTTCCTTGGCTCGGGCAAGTTCTGCCTGTAAGGCTTCAACAGTGGCAGCTCCATCTGCAGTCACAACATATTAAAGATACTGGCATCATGCTGCTCTTCCTATGTGACGTTTACCAGATAATGACACTTACCCTGCGCCTCATCAAGCCTTTTGTTAACAAGCTCGATGTCGGCGTCTGCCGCATCCAACTGCCGTTCTAAATGGGCAAACTCGCTAGTCCGGCTAGCCACCGGAGCTTCCATCACCTGCACATAGAGGCAGTATGGTTATTACCTGGGAATATGATCCTCCGTTCGTCGTCGTTTCCGATGACAACCAGAGTCTCAGGGGCTACTATCTACACAGGGCACACCTAGCATGTGCAGGACTATCATACATTCTTTTACGTACCTCAAAGCCTGTCAGTAGACTCATAAAAGCGTCATGCAATCCGCTTTCGGCGGACGATATTCTCTCCATCACCGTGTTCATCAGCACATGGTGTTCATCTGAGATGGCTGCTCGCCCCACCAACTCCCTCAAAACATCCGATCGCACACCAGACGGTGCCGAACTCTTTTGTCTGCTCTCTTCGAGAGCCGGACACTGGGAGCTTCGGGGGTCAATGGGATTATCTTCTGGCCTCACTGGACTTGGAGAGGCCCTCCGCGATGACACTTCAGGGTCGCCCGCTTCTGGAGCGGAGGAATTCGGAGGAGGCGTTTCGCTCTCCATCATCTCTAGAAGAAGATCCCCCGAAGATGAGCTCATTTGAGAGGGGCTAAGGCCCGAACTGCAAAAATATATGCGGTGGTTATTTTCTCAGAAGAAAAAGATGGCATATCTGTACTATTAAAAGTATTTCGGGTCACTTACAACTCGCGGGAGAATTGATCCCCCCGTGGACTTTGTGCGGCAACGGCGCCCCCCGAGGTAGGACCCTCTGTGGGAGACTTCTTCTCCTGTTTGGAAGCTTCGGCTTCCGAATCCCCGGGTGCAGTCCTTTTCCTCTTCTGGTCGTCTTCCTTCATGGAGACGCTCGCTCCCTCGGCTAGAATGGGCAGCATTGGGGGCCCGCGTCTGCCCGCATTATCCTCCACAGTGTCTTCCTTCAAGGGCTCCAGGCAAGGTGCGGTCTGGAGCATCTTTTCCAATACCGGATTTTCCAAACCCTCAGGGAGGGGGGCTGAACACCGAATCAACTTCGCCTTTGTTAGCTAGCCCTGGTCAAAAAGCGAACTTTCAGAAATAACTTCGTAACAAAGAGAGATAGTATGTTCGGCCAGAAGATGCCTTACCTGTTCGGCGGAGCGGTTACTACTCAGCCCCATGTCCTCGGTGATTTCCGGACACTCCACTTGAGGTCCGAAGAATGACTTGTACATCTCCTCGTGCGTCAGACCGAGGAAATTTTGAATGGCACACGGTCCCTTGGGATTGAACTCCCATAGGCGAAGAGGCCGGCGTTTGCAAGGCTGGACTTGACGAACCAGCATAACCTGTATTACCACAACCAAACTGAAATCTCCATTGAAGAGATCTCGAATGCGGCTTTGCAGTATAGGCACATCCTTGGCCGGCCCCCAGCTCAGGCCTCTGCTGATCCATGACATCAGCTGTGGTGGGGGGCCCGAGCGGAAAACAGGGGGAGCCGCCCACTTGGCACTTCTAGGAGCTGTGACGTAGAACCACTCTTGTTGCCACAATTCGGACACCTCTGGGATGGAACCTTTGGGCCACGGAGCTCCTGTCATCTTGCGTATTGAGGCACCTCCACACGCTGCATATTGCCCCTCGATCATCTTCGGCTTCACTTCAAAGGTCTTGAGCCATAGGCCAAAGTGAGGGGTAACCCGGAGGAAGGCCTCGCACACGACAATAAATGTTGTGATATGAAGAAAGGAGTCTGGAGCTAGATAATGGAAGTCTAGCCCATAGTAAAACATCAAACCCCTTACGAAAGGATCCAGAGCAAGGCCTAGACCTCGGAGGAAGTGGGAGACGAACACGACGTTTTCGTTAGGTTCAGGGGTGGGGACGGCCTGCCCTCGGGGAGGCAGCCTACACAAAATCTCGGCGGTCAGATATTTGGCCTCCCTCAACTTTTTGATGTCTTCTTCCGTGACAGAGGAAGGCACCCATCGGCCTTGAAGGCCAGATCCAGACATGACTGAAGGTTCGGGGCGCCTGACCTGAACTTTGGGCATTTGAGCTTGAGGTGGGGGAAGGATTCGATTGAGCACGGGAGGGAAAAATAAAGGCCTTGTCCCCTTTATAAAGAGGGTGAATATCAAGCGTCCTCTCCGTGTCCGTTTGGACTTGCCTATAATCTAGGAGTCCTAGAAGCGGTTGGGTTACCCACGCCCGTATTGATGAGAATCCCGGGATAAGGGGACACGATCTCTGCTTTAACAAGACGTGCCAAGGAAACCGCCTCGCATGACGCGCTGAGGTGGGATAATGAAGCGACTCGGATAAAGGCTTGGCCGTGGTGTGACACACTACGGAATCTGTCAGCAGATTAGATTGGTGTAAATATTATTCTCTCTATGGCAATATGTGGTAACTTATTTTGCAGAGCCAGACACTATCTTCGTGTTCAAAATCTTCTATGAAGTACTTGGAGGAGGAACCCGCCTTGCAATGCCGAAGACAATCTACGTGCCGGACTTGTCGTCATTGAAGCCTGGTTCAGGGGCTACTGAGGGAGTCCTGGATTAGGGGGTGTTCGGATAGCCGGACTATACCTTCAGCCGGACTCCTGGACTATGAAGATACAAGATTGAAGACTCCGTCCCGTGTCCGGAAGGGACTTTCCTTGGCGTGGAAGGCAAGCTTGGCGATACGGATATGAAGATCTCCTACCATTATAACCGACTTTGTGTAACCCTAACCCTCTCCGGTGTGTATATAAACCGGAGGGTTTTAGTCCGTAGGACAACATACACATCAACAATCATACCATAGGCTAGCTTCTAGGGTTTAGCCTCCTCGATCTCGTGGTAGATCTACTCTTGTACTACCCATATCATTAATATTAATCAAGCAGGACGTAGGGTTTTACCTCCATCGAGAGGGCCCGAGCCTGGGTAAAACTTTGTGTCCCTTACCTCCTGTTACCATCCGGCCTAGGCGCACAGTTCGGGACCCCCTACCCGAGATCCGCTGTTTTTGACACCGACAAAGTTACTACGAGATTTAATCTGAATAAGCACAAAATAAATCATGAATTCCACCACGATTTCAAACAGGAAGGACAGAAACACATATGGTGCAACGGGAGCAGCACCGTTGGCGTTGAGGTTGTCGCCCATGTCCAAACACCACATAGACACGGTCTTTGAGCACGGTTCGTAGTCGTTCCACGCTCGGGCATTGAAGTTTGTAACTATTTTAGATTAGAATATACTACTCCTCCGGTGCTAGTAGTAGAGTAGAGTCCTGCTCTACTACTCTACTCAAGCAAGTTAGGGCATAGCACTGTAGGGAGTACCAGTACTGTGATCACTCAAGCAAGTTGTCTGGCATCGACATGACCCTACGCTGCTGGTATGTGTCTCGTAAGTCAAGAGGCGTGCTGTAGTCATCATCACCTGTCCACTTCCCGCAGCACATATTCGCTTCTCCATCTTTGTCCGCACATAATCTTGTCCAATCTTCCATCCCCGTTAAGGCGCCTCCCCCCTCGTCCGAAACCCAAGCACTAACAATGGCAGAACCGAGAAGTGTCCGCCAAAAGAGTGGCTGGAATTCGCTCCCCACAAAGGTAATCAAGCTCATTGTTTCACGTGTGGACAATCTTAGTACCATGCCGCTCGCCACGTGCTCATTGGGTCTGTACCATTTACACAAAGCCCTCAGGCCGGAGCTTTTTAAGCTAGCTCCTTGCTTGCTGATGCCGTCTGATCTTCAGAAACGGCGTGTCACGCAGCATAGCAATCGTAGGGTGGCGAGCATCAACTCCTTTGACTGCGATCCGATCCTCGTCAGCCTCAACTACATTAACGGTATGTACTGGGTCGGCATGAACACGTCTTCGATGGTGCTCGTCGACGGTCGTGGCAGCTGGATGCTCGTGGAGGTCTACACCCAGCTATTGATCCCCCTTCCTTTGATTAACACTGCACTGCTTTGGCACCGCGGCCCAGAATACTCAGAATCTTATAGTAGCCAACATGATACCATGTTTGATTTGTTCAGGGTTGTAATCTGCCCAAGTGCCCACAAGATCTGCGAATTATAAAGACTTGAGGCTAATTGCATTCTTCAACCGCGGTCTCGCCTATCCGACAGGTCACTGCGGTAAGTGGATAAATCTGCACGTCCATCGCAGGATCATACATCCTCCATGGTTCTCTGATGCCATTGAACACAAGGGCTTAATTTACACCGTCGACTCCTTCTATGGCTGGACGTATTGTTGTCCTACTCCAGTCATCGCTACAAATGGCTGTTACAACAGTATGTTACTTTCCTATGATATCATGATGGCTTGCTTATATTACTGTCAACATTTGCTGAAAAATATTCATGCTCATAACATGTTGTTCTTAAGATTGACTAAATCAAGAGCCCTTTTTTATTTGACTCCAACTTGATATGATGTTGTAGGCCGCCTGGTGTCCCTACCCTTCCTAATCCCAGAAACTTTCAAAGAAAAGCGGCATGGCAGCTGCAGGTGGTTCCTGGCTCGATCAGACGAAGGCGAAAGATTGATGATCGTTTGCACGTCGGACGTGTTGTTTCGCGGAATACAATCACAGTCACTGCAAGGTCTTTGAGAAGGATCCCAGCTTCTCTGGGCCTTCAGGAATTTTTGACTGGAGGCTGGTAAGTAGCCTTGGTACACGCTCTCTAGTTGTCGGACTGAATTATCCAATTAACCAGGAGATAACCAATGGCAAGGATAATGATGGCAGCACGGTTTCGTTCATCACGCAAAGCTGTGTGTAGACAGCGTACCATGCGTCTCTGCATGCACCATACCCTGATATGTGCCGCCATGCTCTGCAGCCCAAAGTAGGAGAGAGGGTCGCAAGTATCAGACTTTGACCTGCTGGCTGGAGTTTCCCCCGTCAGGCACCCATCTGGTTCAAACTATCAGCCAATCTCAACAGCTTAATAAATAGTAACGTCTAACTGAGCCAGTTAGTTAGATGCGTACACTTGGTGTAGTAGGATATTTATTTAGTTTGATGCATACACTTGTTCTTTTTTGGTATCCCTTTTGTAATGATGGCTAATGTTTGGTTTGGAAGAGAGAGCTGCGTCTTCAATCTTCTGGCCTGCATACTGCTTCTGTTGCATCCCGAGCCCTGGTTGCTGCTGCTGTTTTCAATGTACAATCATTAGTATATTTCGTCTGTTTGTTGAATAAATGTGTTGTTAGAACGACAAACACAATGTTTTGGAAGTCGTTGGACGGTTCGATCCTTTAGTGCCCCGTACCATACGTAGCGCATACTATTTTTCGTATGGAACACATTTTCCACTTGTTGATAACATGCAGCCCATTGATGAAGGCCCAATAGAGAAGCCCATAATTAACTGGAAGGGAGGCTCTCACATGAATCCGGCCCAGGTACATGCTCATGGTCCCCTAAACATAAATAAGTAAATAAATAAATAAAGCTAAATGCTCATGCACTAGTTCTTTGGGAAAATAGGTAGCCCAATATTTCTTTTTGAAGAATACCCAAGCTAGGCCTATTTGTTTTCTCCGAATTACTGGGCTGCAAATCTTTCAAGACGAGGAGGGATGCATTCCAGCCTGGCTTAAGAGTATGGTCAATGTCTGTTAAAAGTAATATCAAAAGGGGTTGAAAATTCCAAAAAATTATAGCAAATGGGATATAAGTTTCTTTTTTTTTGTTTTTGTTCTTCACTGATATCTTATACATATTTCATTGGATTTAACATGACATAGTACTAATTTATTTTTAAATTTGTTTTAGTATGGCTATTAATTTTTGGATTAAGAATATTTCGTTCCCCAGCAAAAATTTGTGAATTTTCAAAATTTCCCACATATTTAGTTAATTTTTTGACCCTGGTACTGACCAGAAAATGGCCAGCAATTCTAGAAATGGAAAACGGGCTGCAATAAATTCCATATGAATTAGAAAATGAGTAAAAATTATAAAAATAATAGCAAATGGGCTGTACACGCCACAGATTTCGAGGCTGACTTGTTTACGCAAGGCTTTGTCAGTGAACACACGATTCTAGCAGCAGTGACTGTTGGATGTCCATCCAACCGCCGACGTGCTTCTTCAATCTCTGATCTTCCTGCTCCAGCCGCCTAAACTAGCATCGGTGGGACTGCCTGCTCCCTCCTCTTGTGGCCCGCTATGATGCCGGGCAGGCTTCCCCGGCCCACCCTACTCCCTCCGCTGGCTTGGCCGCACGCAATCAACTGCCTCCTTATTACACGAAAAAAATGATTCCTCCCACTGACATCTGGGGCGCACCGGTTGGGAGACTGACCTGTGGGCCTACTAAGTTGACGCGTATGCATGGCTTGTCAACTTAGTCAACAAACGGTTCTACTAGCAGTAACCGTTGGATTTGAATCGAACGATCTTGTTGCTTCTTCAATCGCTGCTCTTCTTGCACCAGCCGCCCAAACCAGCGCCGGGGAGACCGCCTGCTCCTGCCTCTAGTGGCCGGCTGTGCTGTCGTTGAGGCCTCATCGCCCCTACTACTCCCACCGCTAGCCAGGCCCTGCATCGATGGCAGCCTCACACCGCAGCCAAACCAGTGAACCCTCGTACTCCTCTCCGCGTGGGCATCCCCTGCCGCGTCTTCCCCAGCTCCGCATCGTCCCCTTCCTAGGCCTCGCCGTCATCCACCGCCTTGGTGCTCTCGGTGCGGTATGGTCAACGTGGTCAAAGACATTCCATCGGAAGAGTACTGTACGTGGAGAGGCTGACAGCTGGGTCCACGGCCACAGCCCAGTTTTTTTGTGATTTGCCAAGTAAGTCACTTTGTCAGGCCTGTTGGGCTGCAAATCTTTCAAGACGAGGAGAGCTTTCATTCGGCTGGCCATGAAAATGGCCCATCAGTAATGAGAAATGGGTTGTACATTTTTAAAACACATCAAACCGGCAATTAGTTTCAAATATCTTTTTATTCATTTCGAGATTTTCAATTACATTAATTTTTATGTGTGGAGAATTTGTTGGATTTTGTATTGATATACATTTATTTTAAAAATCAGTTTGAATGCGAGTCAAAATTTCGGGATTAAAAACAGTTCAGACCGCACCGAAATATGCAAAATTTCGTATAATTTTTTAACCGTGGCCACAATATGGGCTGTAATGCTAACAAAAAGAATATGGGCTCCAAAAAAACCTTAATAATTAGAAAATGGGCTGTAAATTATTAGAAATAATGGTAGATGGGTTGTATGCTGTTTTCCACAGATTTGAGGCTTTCCTAAAAAAAGGTTGACGCACAAGAAGTGACTGTTGGATGGCCATCCAACGGACGTCGTGCTTCTTCAATCTCTGCTCTTCCTGCTCCAGCCGCTCAAACAAGCGCCGACGGGACTGCCTGTTCCCTCCTCCCCGCGGGCGGCTCTGCTGCCACGCAGGCCTCACCGCCCCACCGTACTCCCATCGCTGGCCTAGCCATCCCTCTACTCACCCACACCTGCTGTTATTCTTTGGCGACGGCGGATGAACCAGTAAACCCTCGTACAGTCGTACTCCCCTCCCCGTGGGAAACAACTAACGAGTCTTCCCTGCCTCTGTGCCGTTCCCTTCCTAGGCCTCGCCGTCGTCCACCGCCCTGGTGCTCTTGGCGCGGCTTGGTCAACGTGGTCAATGACCGACATGCATCTGAAGTGGACTGTACGTGGAGAGGCCGACAGCTGGGTCCACGGCCGCACGCAAGGAAATGCCTCCTTATTACGCGCAAAATGATGATTCCTCCACCTGACATCAGGGACCCACTGAGGGAGTCCTGGATTAGGGGGTCTCCGGGCAGCCGGACTACCTCCATTGGCCGGACTGTTAGACTATGAAGATACAAGATGGAAGACTTCGTCTCGTGTCCGGGTGGTACTCTACTTGGCGTGGAAGGCAAGCTAGGCAATACGGATATGGATATCTCCTCCTTTGTAACCGACCTTGTGTAACCCTAACCCTCTCCGGTGTCTATATAAACCGAAGGGTTTTAGTCCATAGGACAAGAACCATGACATACAATCATACCATAGGCTAGCTTCTAGGGTTTAGCCTCTCCGATCTCGTGGTAGATCCACTCTTGTGCTACCCATATCATCAATATTAATCAAGCAGGATGTAGGGTTTTACCTCCATCAAGAGGGCCTGAACCTGGGTAAAACATTGTGTCCCCTGCCTCCTGTTACCATCTAGCCTACACGCATAGTTCGGGACCCCCTACCCGAGATCTGCCGGTTTTAACACCGACACCCACCGAAAGGGCATCTGTATTTCGCGAAAAAACGTTACCGCCGCTGACAGCTCAGACCCACTAGCTATATCTTCGCATGCAAGGAAGTGCCTTCTTATTACGCACATAAAATGAATACTCCCCCTGTTAGCTGGGACCCAGTATGGTGGCAGGCTGACTTGTGGGCCTACTAAGTTGACGGGGACGGAGGGCTTTGTCAACTTAGTCAATATGCACGATTCTAGCTCCAATGACCGTACGATGTCCATCCAACGTCTGTAGTGCTTCTTCAACCTCTGGTCTTCTTGCTCCAGCCGCCTAAGCCAGCGCCGGTCGTGCCTCGTGCTCCTGCATCCCGTGGCCTGCTGCGATGCGGCGGAGGCCTCACCGCCCCCTACTACTCCCACCGTTGGCCAGGCCATCCCTCTACTCACCCACACCCCCTATTATTCTGCGACGACGGCAGCCTCACACCGCAGCGAACCAGTGAACCCTCGTACTCCTCTACGTGTGGGCATCCACTGCCGCGTCTTCCCCGGCTCCGCATCGTCCCCTTCCTAGGCCTCGCCGTCGTCCACCGCCCTGGTGCTCCCGGCGCAGCGTGGTCAACGTGGTCAAGGAACGGCTTCCATCATACGTGGACTGTACGTGCAGATGCTGACAGCTGGGTCCACGGCCGCAGCAAGGAAGTGCCTCCTTATTACGTGCAAAATAATTATTCCTCCACCAGACAGTGGGGACCCACTGGACGGGCCACCGTATTTTGCGAAAAAAAGTTTCCCCCCTGATTGCCGGGACCCACCAGCTACATCTTCGCACGCAAGGAAGTGCCTGACAGTCGGGACCCACCTGGTCGAAGTGTACGTAGCGTTGTCATTTTGGTGGCGAACATGTACGTACATATATACTGGTGGATGTAGAGGCACGCACGTGTCGTAGTAGAGGCGCGCACGTAGCATGTACATGTATGTACAGCGGCCAGGGTGCAAGAAAGAAAATACGGCCATGTATGTGTACATACGGGCGGGGTCTCGAACACCTACTCGCGCATACATCCAGCCAGGGCTCGTGTACATGGCTGGGTCGGAACGGAGAAACAGCGTCGTCGTCGTTTTCATGGGGAGGCAACGAAATGCATCGTGTTCATGGGGAGGCAACGGAATGCGTCGTGTTCATGGGGAGGCAACGGAATGCTTCGTGTTCATCAGGAGGCAACGGAACGCGTGGGAGCCAACCGGCTGGGTCGGAACGGAATGCGTGGTCGTGTTCATCGGGAGGGCTTGGACGGAATAGGCGATGGAAACGAGGCCTGGCGTACCACAAAACGAAGGAAACGGACCTCCAACATTCGGAACGGGGTCCTGTTGATCGGGAGGGGTGTGGCGTACCGCAAAATGGAGGAAACGGACCTCCTACGGTCAAAACGGGGGTCCTTTTGATCAGGAGGGGTGTGGCGTACCGCAAATCGGACGAAATGGACCTCCTACGGTCGAAATAGGGGTCCTGTTGATCAGGAAAGGGTGTGGCGTACCGCAAAACGGAGGAAACGGACCTCCTACGGTCGAAACGGGGGTCCTGTTCATCGGGAGGGCTGTGGCGTACCGCAAAATGGGACTCCACGGGATACTGTTCATCTCCACCGTCGACCTCCTCCAGCCTCCAAGGGCTACCGTCGACCTCCTCCAGCCTCCAGGGGCTCCTGTTCATCCAGCCTCCACCGCGCGCTACTCCACCCGCTACTGTTCAACCACCCCTCCACGGGCACCCCTCCACCGTCTACTGTTCATCCAGCCCTCCACACCACGGGGGCCTGTTCAACCACCCCTCCACCGTCTACTGTTCATCCAGCCCTCCACACCACAGGGTCCTGTTCATCCAGAGGCAGCGCCACCGCTCACTGTTCATCCACCCCCCCGCAACGCTGACTGTTAATCCAATCGATCGGCTTCAGTTAGCAGCAGTTGCGAAGGAATCGCTCGATCGGGTTCAGTTGACAGGCATCGATCGATCGCTTGGGTTCAGTAACACGTAGCCTGCAGTGCAATTGCTCAGGTTCAGTTAGAGCCTAATGCCTCGCTCGGGTTCAGTTAGAGCCAATGCCTCGCACACACGCGCGTACGTGTACGAGAGAAACATGCATCGCTCGGCCCCCGACCTCCCACCGTAACCGGGAACTCCCCGATATTTTCCTCCCCCTCGCTTCTACCACGGTTTTTCGGTCATGGACGGCCCAAAGAATGTCATGCAGCTGCGTCTCCAGCCCTCCCAGGAAGAAAACCCCATTTTCTGTCATGATTTTTTGTCATAGAAGTAGGAGCCCACCACATCTATGATGATACTGGGTTTTGTCACAATTATCGTCATAGAAGTGTCATATGTATGACAGAAAAAAATTTCGTTCGGCCCAAAATGTCACGGATGTGTCTTTTTTTGTAGTGATAGTATAACATGTCCAAAACCACGCCACATGTATCACCACTATATTCATGCATGCATAGTTTTAAATACTATGATCTCTTATTCAAATATATGAATCCACTTTAATAACGAATTATGATCTGTGTTCGTCTTTTACACCCACACAATCCTCTTATCTTTGTAGCTAGCACTAACTTTCTCTCATGCATGCACTTGCCCTCCTCGCCCTCCCCCTCCCTCGGCATTCTATCCGTCGTGCACATTCGTTTAATTTCTTTAGGTCATTCTCCCGCAGTCTCCACAACTCCTTTTTTCCGACATACACCGATCGATAAACCTCTCCAGTGAGGTCTGCCTACCACACACACACACACTTTCCATCTCCTCCTTTCCCCGTCCATGCCCCATGTCTCTCATCCCGTCACACATGTGTAAATTCTCGCCCCTCTTTTCATCGATCTCACAATCGCACACTCCTCCCCTATCCACTAGGCCTCTCGCACCACCTCCTAGCTCCATCCCTCTTTCTCTATCCGTCTCTCTGGGCCTTATATGCCTCTAACAAATGGATGTACACCGACTGATCTCCGACTATACATATAGCTAACTAGCAGGCCGTCTATAACTCGTTTTCCCCACGCACCGATTGATCTACCTCATTAGTCATATCACTTCCTTCCTTCGTCAACACACAACAATTGATCTACCGATCTAGTTAGGTATTCTTACCAAACACATATGGCCCCCTTCATGTCGGTGTACAAAAAGAGGGGTACACTTTTTGTACCCCTATAACTGTGCACGGGCAGTTTGAGCCACGGGCACCACCACACTGGGCAAGGCAAGGGAGGTGAGCCAAGGTAAGGCTAAAGCTCAGGAGAAGCAGAACGACGCCATGACCAAGACCACAAAGAGCAAAGGGGACGAAGCGGACCCCCCCGGCAAGATCCTTGCCGGGAGGCGGTTCTAGCAAGCCCGGCAACACCCTTGCCGTGGCAGCTCGCCCCACACCTACGGAGTGAGTCACCCTTGAGTCTACTGCCCCCATGGGGCAAGGATTCGGGAGACATCCCCGTGGTGGCATGCAGATCTTTGTGAAGGTATTCAAGATCAGATACACCCTTTAGAAGACGATGATCCTTGGCAGGATCCCAGCCAAGGAGGACCACAAGGCCCCCGGCAAGAGCCTTGCCGGGGATGACAGCAGGCGCCACGGCAAGACCCTTGCCGGGGCCCCGGCAAGGCCCTTGCCGAGAACACCCATAGGGCCACCATCAGGCCCACGCCGGTCAAACCTCCACCGCCGTTCGCATGCACCTGCCGACCCAACCAGCTGGGCAGGCACCTGCGTGGCGGCATGCAGATCTTCGTGGAGACCTACCACTGCGCCATCTCAGCTGCCTGCCAGCCTACATGGCACCACGGGCGCCGCTGGCCAGGGCGCGTGTCAACACGAGAGGGAGCGGCGACGGACGAGACAGGGCTCTCCCCCGTCCCCGATAAAGCAAGGACACCTGGGCAAGATGCATTTAATGCGCCTTGTCATGTAATGCGAGGGATAACCTCGCATCACTGTTCCCTTTCCACCTCCTGTGTGCCACTATGGCTACCCCTTTCCCTATAAAAGGAGGCCCGAGGCGACCAGGAGAAGGATTCGGCTTTTTGGAGCTCCTCATGCCCCATAGCTAGCTCAAGAACACAGATATACAATCCACCAAAGCAGGAGTAGGGTTTTACGCATCCTCGCGGCCCGAACCTGGATAAACGAACCGTGTGCTATCTGTTTGATCCGCTCTTCTCACGACCCCGCGCCCCGCAATCGTAGTAGGGATTCTTGTGATCCCATAGGTGTCGTTCATCACCGACATCTTGGGCGTGCCAGGTAGGGGGCGCAGTTGTGTTAATCGGCTTTAGCAGTTATTTCGACGCTTCTTCATCGTCATGGCGCCTAAGAAGAAGACGACGGTGGCGGTTGGCCCGTCGGAAGCCGGACATCCTGTCCCGACATGGGCGAGCAGCGGACCGGTCGCAGAAAGGATCTGGGGCGCAGTTCGCGAACACCAACGCCGTCCGAGCAGCCGGAGTTTTGGAGGCGGCGATGTTCATGCACCTGGTAACGGGCCGCACGCCGCCAAATCCAAAGACGGAGCCAGGCCCTTCGCGGGTCGCGCGGGCCTTCCAAGATCGCTACCGCCCCGCCCGAAGGCGATCCGAGGGCCTCCAAGACTCCCACGCCGGCGCCGACGGTGCACTCCTCTCAAAAGGCGCGCGATGAACGGCGCAATCACGCCAAAGACCCCGGGCGTTGCCGCGGGAAGAGCCCCGAACGCCACTCCCGGGAGGTAGAAGACCTGCCCGCTCGCCGAGGCGCTGGTGAAGATGGCATGCGACCACGGGGTCGTGATAGAGCTCCTTCTGACATGGTCAGAAGTCGAAGCGCGTCGCGATCCGTGCAGGTTTCGCTGCCTCCAACGCCAGCAGAAGCCCTGGCGCGCGCGCAGTTGCTCCTTGATTTTCCTTCCACTACGGGGAAACTCGACGAATGGAGAGCCACTATCCAAAGCCTTGTTGCGGTGGCCAACAAAGACGAACCAAGTCAGGTGGAGCCCCCGGGTCGATGCTCCGACGGAGTCCCACGCACCAGTGGCAGGAACGACCGCGGCGCCGCAACCACGGTGCACTCGCCTCCTCCTCGCCCGGTACCGCGGACGCCAGCCCGTTGCGACATTGTGGGCGACGAAATCTCCATAGCGTCGTCCTACCCGCGGACCCACTGTGACCAGCGCCAAGTCCTTCGGGAACGAGAACATGAAGACGCTCGAACCACTATCGAGCGCCGGCGCGGAGCGCGCCACCAGTCAGACAGGCGAGCAGGGCCCGCTGTGAACCACCCGGCACCGGAGAGCCCTGGAGGCCTACCTTACAAGGTAGGCTGTCCGGCTTTTACCTGTGAGTTGCAGCAGTTCCAGTGGCCCACTCACCGCACCATCAAACCTGACGTGGGCGAAAAGTATGGCGGCAAGACCCACCCGTCCGAGTTCCTCAGCATTTACACCATTGCGATGCAAGCTACCGAAGCCCGCGACGATAAGGTGCTTGCGAATTACTTTCCATTGGCTCTTAAACCCAACGCCATGTCATGGTTGATGCACTTGCCGGTAGACTCTATTTCCTCCTGGTCGGATTTGTGCCATGAGTTTGTGGGCGCCTTTGCTGGAGGCCACCAAGCCCATGGCCAAGCGAGCGACCTGCACGTCATTCCCCAGAAGGGAGGCGAGAGTCTCCGCAAGTATATACAGAGGTTCAGCCGAATACAGTACAATATCCCTGATGTTCACCCTGCCGCCATCATCAGCGCGTTCCATCAGAACGTGCGTAACCGCAAGATGCGCAAAGATCTGGCAATGAACAAGGTGAAAGATGTAGCAGAACTCTATGTTCTTGCAGACAGATGTGCCCGGGCTGAAAAGGGAAGGAAGTACCCGGCGAAGACGTCGGCATGGAAACCGACTCCTCAGATGAAGATACCGCCGCCTCGGCAAAGAAGGGCCGACGCCGCAACAGGAAGCGCAAAGGTAAAGCTGTGCTTGCCGTCGAGGGATCTGATGACACTGGCTCCACCAAGAAAACCAAGGCAGATGACCCCGACAAGGAAATTGCTGGATGTGTCGCCTGCCGGGCCTTGGCGGTTGCCGAGAAGCCAGGAAACTCTGACAAGCGATACTGCAAGATCCATCGCACCAAAGGCCACGCTCTCTAAGACTGCCGATAGGTTGAGCTCCTCGCTGAGAAGCAGAGGGCTGAATATGAGAGGCAGGACAAGGAGAAGGGCCAAGACAGTGCTGAGGGGTCCGGCAAGAAGCGTGATGGCCAGGCGGGCCGTCGCGGCAAGGATAAACAACAGGAGAGGCCCGCCCGGGGCCGTGAAAAAAAGCCAGAAGACGACGATCACGAAGAGGACGACGAATCCGGTGACCAAGAGTTTCAGAAAGCTATAGAGGCCATGTGCGTCGATGGCGGCGCCTCGCTGCATACTTCTCACCGCCAGCTTAAACAGTGGGCGCGAGAGATTACAGCGGCAGAGCTGTCGTTTGATGCCCAAAGGCCGCTGAAGTGGTCCAGCACACCTATCACTTTTGACACTGAGGATCACCCTGATCGCACTACTGCGGTCGGGTGCTTGCCATTGTTGGTTTCACCAACAATATGCAACCTCAAGGTGACAAAGATGCTAGTCGATGGCGGGGCCGGTCTGAACTTGATCTCTCCTGCCGTGATCGAGAAACCGCAGATTCTTGATGGAGACCTCGAAGAGATGGGCACGTTTCAGGGGGTCAACCCGGAAGAAGCCAACCTAAGGGAAAGGTCACGCTGCCCGTGACTTTTGGAAGCGGTCTGAACTACAGGATGGAGAGGATCGTGTTTGATGTTGCCAAGATCCCCTTGCCCTACAACGGGATCCTTGGCCGCCCAGCGCTGGCCAAGTTCATGGCGGCGTCACACTACGCCTACAACATCCTGAAGATGCTAGGACCTGTGACGATCATCACCATCCCCTCCGATAAGAAAGATGCGCTGAATTGCGCTGACCAACTATACCAGCAAGCAGTTGCAGCAGCTGCCGCCACTAGGGCACTTGCTCCTGCCGCTGGGACCCCGGGAGAGAAGAAGAAGAAGAAGACCGGTGAGACCTCGGACACCCACTCCAGCAAGCGCACCTCTTCAGAGTGTAGCGCTCCCGTCGAGGACGTGCCAGAGAGCTCCACCGGCGGAAATAAGAAGCCCAGGGCCATACCGCTGGGAACCAAGAAGGTTTCTATCAATGAGGACAGCACGGGAGGAGCTTTGACCACAAGCTCCACCCTTGACGACAAATAGGAAGACACGCTCGTCACCTTCCTGCAGCCGAATGTCAACGTGTTTGCATGGCAAGCTTTCGACATCCCCGGCGTTCCCAGGGAGGTGATTGAGCACCACCTTGCTGTCTGTCCTCATGCGCAGCCCGTCAAGCAGAAGGTCAGAAAGCAAGCTTTGGAACGACAAAAATTCATCACAGAGGAGATCCGGAAACTGGAAGCAGCGGGTTTGGTAAGAGGAGTGCTCCATCCAACATGGTTGGCCAATCCGGTCGTAGTGCGCAAGGCTAATGGGAAGTGGAGGCTGTGTATTGATTACACAGATATCAATAAGGCTTGTCCTAAGGACCCCTTCCTGTTGCCGCGCATCGACCAGATTGTTGACTCCACAGCTGGGTGTGACCTGTTGTCATTCCTCGATGCCTACTCCGGCTACCACCAGATCTTCATGACAAGAGAAGACGAAGAGAAGACAACATTCGTCACCCCATGTGGTACGTATTGTTTCATATGGATGCCTTTTGGGCTGAAGAGTGCTGGTTCGACGTTTGCGAGGGCGGTCCAGATTGGTTTTCAACCTCAGCTCCATAGAAATATGGAAGCTTATATGGATGACATAGTGGTCAAAACCAAGGATAGGGCAACCCTCATACCGGACTTGCAAGAAACATTTGCAAACCTGCACAAGATCAATCTCAAGCTGAACCGTGAGAAGTGCATCTTTGGCGTCCCGTCCAGCAAGCTTCTCGGGTTCTTTGTGTCACAGCGTGGGATAGAGGCCAATCCGGACAAGATCAAGGCTATAGAGCAGATTGAAGCACCCAAGCGAATCAAGGATGTGCGTCGGCTTGGTGGTTGCGTCGCCGCCATGGGCAGATTCATTTCCAAGTCTGCCGAGCGCGCCCTTCCCTTTTTCAAGATCCTGAAAAAGGCGGGCCCGATGGAGTGGACGCCAGAAGCCGAAGCAGCATTGCAAGATTTGAAGAAGTACCTGTCCTCGGCGCCGATACTGGTTGCGCCTAGGCCACAGGAGCTGTTGCTGCTATACCTGGCGGCAACGAACCAGGTGGTCAGCGTCGCACTAGTGGCGCAGAGAGAGGTTGGCGATGAGGTAATGGCAGCGACAGAGCCCAACACCACCAACGCAGACACGACACGGCCAGTTGAAGTGCCGCCGAAGAAGAAAATGATGCAGCACCCGGTTGTGTTTGTCAGTTCCCTCCTGCAGGGAGCTAGATCAAGGTACTCCATCGTGCAGAAACTTCTCTTCAGCCTTCTTATGGCCTCGAGGAAGCTGCGTCTCTACTTCCAGGCACACGAGATCACTGTCGTCACTCGCCTCCCTCTACAACAGATATTGCACAATCCAGATGCAACGGGAAGAGTTGTGGAACGGGCACTGGAGCTGTCCAGCTTTGGCCTCAAGTTTGAAAGTACTTCGACGATTCAGAGCCGAGTCCTAGCAGAGTTCATTATAGAATGGACCGCAACACCTGACGAAGAAGCCCAAGAGACTGCTCTCCCCGGTAAGGAGGCAAGTTGCAGTTGGATCATGTATTTTGATGGAGCTTTCTCCTTACACGGCGCCGGGGCTGGCGTACTGCTTGTAGCGCCCACCGGAGAGCACCTCAAGTACGTGATCCAGATGCACTTCCCCAGGGAGGTGTCAACAAACAATACGGTAGAGTATGAAGGGCTGCTTGCCGTCTTAGGATCGTGGCGGACCTCGGAATCAAGAAGCTCATCGTCAGGGGTGACTCGCAGCTCGTCGTCAAGCAAGTCAACAAGGACTACCAGAGCCCGTTGGTGAAGGCCTACATCGATGAAGTGAGAAAGCTGGAAGAGAGTTTCAACGGTATAGAGGCTGAATACGTTCCCCGAGCGGAGAACGATATCGCCGATTATCTGTCAAAACACGCTGCCCTGAAGCTACCTGTGGAACCAAGTACCTTTGTGCTCCAGCTAACTCAGCCATCCGTTGATCCATCAACAGAGCAGAACAAGAGGAGGAAATCAGGACCCGGCAAGTACTTTCCCGCCGAGCTCCCCGAAGCCGCCGGCAAGGATGTTCCCATGGACACTGAGCCTGCCACGGGACGGCTAGCTCCGGCGGAGCGTCGAGCTCTTGCCGTCGAGACAGCCATTCCTATAGCAGAGGAAATGCCTTTAGTCCTCGCCGTCGAGCCCCAGGCTCCAGCGTGGGCATAGAATACCGTCCGATTCCTCCAAACAGGGGAACTTCCTGAAGAGCAGGAAGAAGCGGAAAAAGTAGCCCGTCGCTCTACCATGTACCAGTTCATCGATGACGTCCTGTATAGAAAGAGGCCGAACGGTGTGAAATTGAAGCGTATCCCTCGGGAGGAAGGACTGGAGCTGTTGGCGGAGATACACGGAGGCATATGTGGATCCCACATCGGGTCAAGGGCCCTTGATGGCAAGGCATTCCGGCAAGGCTTCTTCTGGCCCACCGCCCTCCAAGATGTGACGATACTAGTCACCAGGTGTGAAGCGTGTCAGTTCCATTCAAAGAAGCTTCATCAGCCAGCTCAATCCTTCAAACCATTCCTCTCTCCTAGCCCTTCTCGGTCTGGGGGCTCGACATACTGGGCCCTTTCCCCCGTGCTGTCGGGGGCTTTGAGTACTTGTACGTTGCAATCGACAAGTTCACAAAGTGGCCGGAGGTGGAGGCAGTGAGGAAGGTCACAGCTCAGTCAGCCGTCAAGTTCTTCAAGGGACTAGTGTGCCGTTTTGGTGTACCCAACAGGGTCATCACCGACAACGGTACACAGTTCACAAGCCGCACCTTCATGCAATATATCCAAGACCTCGCCAGCAAATTCTGTTTCGCTTCCGTTGCTCACCCACGGAGCAATGGTCAAGCTGAGAGGGCAAATGCTGAAGTACTGCGAGGATTAAGGACCAAGACCTTTGACAGGCTGCACAAGAGTGGAAGGCGCTGGATTGATGAGTTGCCGACGGTTCTTTGGTCGATCAGGACGACGCCAAATCGAGCCACCGGCCAGACACCTTTTTCCCTGGTATACGGGGCAAAAGCAGTTCTCCCCACTGAAGTCATATACGGGTCACCTTGAGTGCTCGCTTATGATGAGCTTGAGCAAGAGCAACTGCGGCAAGATGACTTAATGCTCCTTGAGGAAGATCATCTTCGGGCGGCTGTGAGAGCAGCACGCTACCAACAAGCCTTGCGCCGCTACCATAGCCGCAAGGTTCATGCCCGAAGCCTTGAGGAAGGCGACCTTGTTCTTCGGTGCGTTCAATCGGCCAAGAATTCCAACAAGTTGACGCCAAAGTGGGAAGGCCCTTATCGGGTAATACGAGTCACCAGGCCCGGCGCAGTCCGCCTGGAGACCGAAGATGCTCTTCTGGTGAGTAATTCCTGGAACATTGAGCATCTTCGCAAGTTTTACCCGTGAGGCGCGGCTTGCCGGGCCCCCCGCCGAGCCACCTTTTGTACAAGCATTGCCGATGATGCATGCAACCCTTTGTACAAAGCCAGGCGCAGACCCTGAGCACAAATAAATGAAGCGCTGGCGCCCTAAGTTATAGCATGCATGCTAGGTTGAGTCTCGTCCTTGGTTAGGGTTGATAGTGCTTAGCAGCGACTAACCCCTAGCTTAGAGGTCGAGTGTGCGTTTCTTTGTCTTTCTTTTTTCTTCTTTGGTTCACAGGACATACGGATATCCGTGCCGAACCACTTGGGGAGGAAAAGAGAAGAGGGACATACCAGCATCTAGACCACGGCAAGCCAGTATTGCCGGGGGCTGCAAGAGCAAAGATTCACCCACGGCAAACCAGAGTTGCCGGGGGCTACAGCTTCAGATAAGTTCATCATCCCTTATCATGGATTCCCTTATGGACTGAGGTATGTGAAACCTCGTTTTTCCTAAAGCTACCGTGCTCCCCTAACTCTAGGCCCTAGGGCTCATTCCTGGGGCCAGGTTTGGTCGTAGTCGCGGCAGCGAGAGGATGAAACGAGGAGCCTAAACCCACCTCATCCCTGCATCCGCCAAAGGCGTGAGAAAGGTCAAGCGAAGTGGGGAGACGACAAGGCCAGTTGCCGGGCAAGGAAATGTTTGTCTTAAAGATATCAAGGATTCACTCCTTGTCGTGGGTTCTACCCACAAACAAATCACCCGGCAAACATCCCTTTTTCATTAAAAACATTCCACTCAGGTACAGTCCATAGGGAATGAAAAACATGAATAATGGGATTACAAGTTTTAAATTCAGCTAAGGCCCGAAGGCTTACAAACTAAAAAGAGATAAGGTGCCCGTAATCCCTTTCTTGTCCCTCTCCTCAGGAGGCAGGCCAAGGAGATGAAAAGGGCAAAAGGGGCGCCTACGCGAGCTACGAGCGGCAGAACACACCAAGAGAACATCTCGGTGGCCGTCCGAGGGCTGGATGGTGATGGCGGCGCCGGAAGCAGAGCTCGAAGACGAGGCGGCAGGACGTCAGCAAGCGTCGAAGGCGTCGGTGCCCGCGTACTCCGAATTGACGGCCTTGGCGCCCGCCCTCTTCCTCTTCCGCAGCCTCCCAACGCCAGCTGCCCAAGGAGACGACCCCGAGAAGTTCAGGGAGCCGGCGACGCGGATGATGTGGTCGCCGGTGCCGCGCGGGGTGGCACCCGATGCCTAATCGGACCCGTCATCCTGCCGCCTACTACCCTCGTCGTCGCTGCCGCTGTCGTCCTCGTCACTCCCACCCGAGGAGGAGTCTTCACTATCAGAAGAGCTCTCCACGCAGCACCTTGCACGGGTCCCAAAGCACCCGAAGACCTTGATGAAGAGAAGGCCACCCTCCATCAGCTTAAAATGGAGAGTGAGCCCCTCTGTCAAGCGGTGGATATGGGCGAACGTCTTCCATCCCCGACGAAGATACATCACGTGAGGGGCAGGGAAGTCGATGCGGGCCTGCATGCCACTGATCCCGCAGCCCCTCATACGCAGCCACAACGACTCCGGCGGATCCAGCTCCATCTCCCGCGCGAATGGAGTCGGGAGACGAAGGCGACGGCGAGGCAGCTGGCGCAGCCTGACGAAGAACTCGCAAGGGTCATCCCCAACATGGCCCTCCATGGGGGGAGGAACTGCCGGTGGAGGCGAGGCCGGCGCGCCGCCCCGTCCTCCTCTTCCCCGAGCGCCTCGGCCTCGCCCCCCTTCCCCTCGCCGCTGGCTCTGCCGCCGCGGGTGCAGGAGAAGGAGGGATGCGTTGTCGAGCGGCGACCCTTGCCGCCACCGTTGAAGGACCAGGATTCCCTCTCTCCATGATGGATGGAAGGGAGGGAGCAGAAGCTAAAGGAAGGAGGAGATGAAGGAATGCGGGACACCATCCCCCCCCGTTCTTTATAAAGGAATGGGGTGGGGGCTCGGCCGCCCCGCTCAGCCAATCAAGACGCGAAAGGCGCAGGGAACTGGAACCGACCCGCTACCCCAGCCCGCGGCAGCCCGGTTTCCCGCCTCCACCGTTCGCCACCCCAGGCGCATGAGAGCCACGTGGCGGGCGTGCAGGACCGAGGTGACGGGTGAGGCGACCTCTCCCCACCCCATGATCGTGGGGAGTGGACGCCTTGAAGACCACGCCTCGGCCCCGTTCAGTAAATGGGCCGCGCCTCCACGCCTCCCTCCGTTTATGGGGAAGGCGCGAACCGCCCCCTTTACTACAACGTGACATTGCGTGCAGAGCTCAGCCCCACGCATGCCGCCCACGTCACACATGCCTCCCCACGCCACGCCACCCGTGGGAAGCATGGGAAGCGCAGCGCATGAAGAAACTTACCGCGGTAAAAACCGCCCCGCCTGCCCGCGCACCATTTTTTTGGGCCTAGCCCAACGACGCGATTGCGCTTACGTGTGGCCCAGGCCCGGGGGCTCCTGCTAGTGTACAAAAAGAGGGGTACACTTTTTGTACCCCTATAACTGTGCATGGGCAGTCTGAGCCACGGGCACCACCACACTGGGCAAGGCAAGGGAGGTGAGCCAAGGTAAGGCCGAAGCTCAGGAGAAGCAGAACGACGCCAAGACCAAGACCACAAAGAGCAAAGGGGACCAAGCGGACCCCCCCGGCAAGATCCTTGCCGGGAGGCGGTTCTAGCAAGCCCGGCAAGACCCTTGCCGTGGCAGCTCGCCCCACACCTACGGAGTGAGTCACCCTTTAGTCCACTGCCCCCATGGGGCAAGGATTCGGGAGACATCCCCGTGGTGGCATGCAGATCTTTGTGAAGGCATTCAAGATCAGATACACCCTTTAGAAGACGATGATCCTTGGCAGGATCCCAGCCAAGGAGGACCACAAGGCCCCCGGCAAGAGCCTTGCCGGGGATGACAGCAGGCGCCATTGCAAGACCCTTGCCGGGGCCCCGGCAAGGCCCTTGCTGAGAACACCCGTAGGGCCACCATCAGGCCCACGCCAGTCGAACCTCCACCGCCGTTCGCATGCAGCTGCCGACCCAACCAGCTGGGCAGACACCTTCGTGGCGGCATGCAGATCTTCATGGAGACCTACCACTGCGCCATCTCAGCTGCCTGCCTGCCTACATGGCACTGTGGGCGGCGCTGGCCAGGGCGCGTGTCAACACGAGAGGGAGCGGCGACGGACGAGACAGGGCTCTCCCCCGTCCCCGATAAAGCAAGGACACCTGGCCAAGACGCATTAAATGCGCCTTGTCATGTAATGTGAGGGATAACCTCGCATCACTGTTCCCTTTCCACCTCCTATGTGCCACTATGGCTACCCCTTTCCCTATAAAAGGAGGCCCGAGGCGACCAGGAGAAGGATTCGGCTTTTTGGAGCTCCTCACACCCCATAGCTAGCTCAAGAACACAGATATACAATCCACCAAAGTAGGAGTAGGGTTTTATGCATCCTCGCGGCCCGAACCTGGATAAACGAACCGTGTGCTATCTGTTTGATCTGCTCTTCTCACGACCCCGCGCCCCGCAACCGTAGTAGGGATTCTTGTGATCCCATAGGTGTCGTTCATCACTGACACTTCATCATCCAAGCATGCCTCCCGACACGTCTATCACTCACACGCACACACAGAAACACATCCCCTATCTTCTTGATATTGCAGTTGTACCCTTCGTTTGTCTAGTGGGCCTCTCCCACCATATCCAAGAAGCAACTCCACCACCACCCCCGCAACACTATACCTCTCTCTCTCTCTCGCAACCTATTTCTGAACTACACTTATGTATGGATGTCGATCATCTCCCTCAAGACATAGCTAGGTCTCTCCTTCTCCATACATATATGAGTCAATCTACCTTTCTAGTTAGGTCTCCTCCCCACACACACACAGATACATCGAGCGCTCTAGTCATGTCTCCCTGCCGCACACAAACTTGCCCTCTCCCCTCTGATGTTCTGGTAGGTCAGTCGCCCTTTTTCTTTGACGTGCGCATACACAATTTTGATGGCTCTCTTCATTGATCCCATACCCACACACTTGATCCTCTGTTCGATTATATCGATCTCAAGCCTATGATCCCTCCCTCTCTTCTCGTGGATCTCCCCCTCTATATATGATATAGCTAGGCCTCTATTTCACACACATTGCATGTGTCACTTTTTTTTGAGATATCATCGACACATATCACTAAAAAACACTTTCGTGATTATACGTGTTTGTCACAGTAGGTCATGTTCTCTGTCATGCATGTACATCCATGACGATTTTATGGCAAAATCAAGATAGTCATACCTGTGCTGTCGTAGAAGTGTTCCATGACAATACCAAAATTATCATCATGGAAGTGTCCACTTCCATGACGATAAATGGCGCTTCATGGAAGTGTTTTCTTCAAGGGTAACTGACACATGACATCCACCATAACGGCTTGCCGTTAAGCTATCGGGTTCCGGTTTGGATCCGATAACCCGTTAACAGCCCAGACCAATGGGGATTTTCCACGTGTAAAATTCTCGTTGGCCGCAATAGCCACGTGTCAGCTCCGCATTGAGACAAATGTTAATCGCCCAACGGACAAGAGGCACCTATGATACGTTGACATGTGGCAAGGCCCAACAGCATCCCATTTAGGTTAAAAAGGCCGGTCCAGTCAAAATTAGTGGGATGGCCCATTAACGGCCTGCTTGCCGATGACCCATTTGCAGTTAAGGCCCATAGGAATAAAGTCAAATCGGCCCGTGAGCGGCCCATTGTAGATTTCTCATCATTGCGTCCTATGGTCACTTCCGACCCATTAACAGTCTGCTAACTATTTGGACCGAATTACGGCCTTGTGTGTTTCCATCATGTTAAAGGCCCTGCTACATTTGGGCCCATTTATTGCCCAGTGAAACTTTCGTCCCATAAAAGATCATGAAGAAATTGGGTCATATTCAGCCATGTCTAACATTACGCCTATTAATAGCCCATTGTAGATTTGGGCCACTTCCATCCTGTTGTGTTTTTCGGCCTGTTAATGTTGGACGAAATCCATGGGCCATATGTGGCCCAATGTCACACTGGGCCTAGTAACGGCCCATATAATCGCTGACATAAATCAAGCCAGGCCGCACTTCCGCCCTGGTAAAGGCCCGTGTAGTAGGTCGACGCATTTATGACCCGCCTGAATTTTGGCATGTGAATGATCCACATTGTAAATGGGCCACCATGAGCTGAGATACATCTCGGCCTGCTAATGACCAGTGGGTTATTTGGCACATTTTAGGCCCAATCAGCTTTCGGCCTCCTAAAAGCAATGGGCATAATCTGGCCCAATTAGGGCCCAATCTAGGCCCAATCTGACTTTCAGCCTATTAAAGCCCCATGTTATTGATGGACCATATTAGACTCGCGAGATATTTACACATGTTAAGGACATGTTGTTACTATGGGCACAAAAAAAATTAGGTCTATTAAAGGCTCACTGTGGACACAACCTTATCAAAAATAAGAAAGCTTATGCTGATTTAGGACCGGATATTTTAGTGGGCTACATGCCCTTTACGGCCCAAAATCGTTTTTCGCCCAATTGGAATTATGGGCCCGACGAATGTTGGCCCGTTGGGCTCCGACGATGCCTTCAGCCCAAAGGAGATCGATGATGCCAAACACTACTAAGATAAAGCTACATTATACAGAAATAGCGCATAATTTCTATGGCCTTTGGCAGGACGATAAATGATGTATCACAACAAAATAAATTACAACCATACAACAAAAGGCATGTTGGCATAGAAGTTGACAGTCCTTGGAGATAAGTGCACCATTAGATGTATCGAAGCACATATCATTTGACCTGGGTGCTAATGTTTCAGGCTGTAGAATCTGATGGAGCAGGATGACCTTCCCCTTTTTTCTACCATTACTCTTGAACAACAAAGCAAATGTGTGATAGTCTGGTTTCAAAAGTATTCCCATCTTGACGACATTTGTCAACCACTATTCTTGTTTCAAAAATGACCCACATTAGGTACTGGACTTGTGTTTGGAGCATCTGTCTACCCAGAAGATTTTGTTCAATTGACAATTTGGATGAGGTTACCTTGACAAGCAACCCAGAATTACACAAGAAGGTACTTTTTGCACTGTTGGTTGAGAGATACTGACACACAGCAACAAGAGGTGACATTATGCCTGTGGTAGCCTCATCGCCTTCAGGTGGTTATGGTTGTTCAATCATTGGTTCCATAGTGATGACCCACAAGTATAGGGGATCAATCGTAGTCCTTTTGGTAAGTAAGAGTGTTGAACCCAACGAGGAGTAGAAGAAAATGACAAGTGGTTTTTAGCAAGGTAATTTCTGCAAGCACTGAAATTGTAGGTAACAGGTAGTTTGATAGCAAGATAATTTGTAACGAGCAAGTAATGGTAAATAAAGTGCAGCAAGGTAGCCCAATCCTTTTGTGGCAAAGGACATGCCAAAACGGTTTATTATAATATGCAAAGCGTTCTTGAGGGTACACAGAAATTTCATCTTGTCACTTTTATCATGTTGGTCTGATTCGTGTCTGCTACTTTGATAATTTGATATGTGGGTGGACTGGTGCTTAGGTGTTGTTCTTACTTGAACAAACCTCCCACTTATGATTAACCCTCTCGCAAGCATCTGCAACTACGAGAAAAGTATTAATATAAATCTAACCATAGCATTAGACTTTTGGATACAAATTGGTCCCTTACAAAGTAGCACATAAACTAGGGTTTAAGCTTGCGTCACTCTAGCAACCCAGCATCTAATAACTACTCCACAATGCATTCCCTTAGGCCCAAGTATGGTGAAGTGCCACATGACACCACTAAGGGAATCACAACATACATATCATCAATATCGAACACATATCAAGTTCACATGATTACTTGCAACAAGATTTCTCCCATGACCTCATGAACAAATCTAACTACTCACAAATGATAATCATGCTCAAGATCAGAGGGGTATTAAATAGCATAATGGATCTGAACATATAATCTTCCACCAAATAAACCATATAGTAATCAACTACAAGATGTAATCAACACTACTAGTCACCCACAAGTACCAATCTGAGGTTCCAGTACAAAGATTGAACACAAGAGATGAACTAGGGTGTTGGGGATATAACAACTGGGTATAACCCGTCTAGGAGGGGCCGGGTCATACCACTGGCGGTTCACAATGACAAGGCCCATGAAGATGTTGAAGATGGCGGTTCATGAAGCAAGCTGACTGAAGGCCCGAGATCTAAGGGCAACTTGAGACCCATAGATGTAAACTGCCATATGTTAAGGAAAGTATAGATTCTGTCACCGAGTTGGACAAGTTGTGTATAAGCCGGTCGGGACTGTATAGGCCGCCGGGCATCAGCCTATGTATATAAAGGGGTGACCCGGCGGCGGTTTAGGGCAAGAGACAAGAGATCGAGAACTATGTCAAGCATATTCGCTCCCTGGTAATCGAACCCAAGTAATACCACCTCAAACTGGATTAGGCCTTTACCTTCACTGCAAGGCGCCGAACTAGTATAAACTCCCTGTGTCCTTTGTCCTGTTTAACCCCTTTAAGCTAACCTAGTTGCAATGGCTCCAGGACTAAGTCCTTCCGCTAGGACATCAGCCGTGACAAATCCACGACAGTTGGCGCCCCCCGTGGGGCCAGCGCACGGTTTTTTCGAGTTGTTACAGGGGAGCTTTGAATGGATAAAGAGATACGCTGTGGGACGGATGACCAAGAGTCGCCGCGGCAAGCTCTACATCGACGATGTAGGCTGGGGCCCCGAGGCCAGCTCAATCGAGTACGGGTACCGGGTCCCCTCCGGCGGAATCCACGTCTTCATCGGCAAGATCGGCGAACCGGGCCCTGAGCCGGACATCTGCACCAACATCCTCGAGACGGCTCAGCGTGCGCGACCCGCCCGAGTACAACCCACCGTGAAGCATGCCTTTGTTGGTTTCATCCATGGAGCGGAAATTGAAGACAGATCTGTGTCTGGCGGTGAGACGGCCATCTATTTTGATGGTGAGTCGTCCACGGGCGAGACTAATTCATTGTATCAACTGCAAGACAACCGGCTTGGGGGCTATTCCGATGGTGACTGTATTCTGGACCCCTATGAGCCACCGAACAGGGTTGAGATCTTCATGGCCAGCACACAACCGGCGCTTGGTTCAACAACCGTCGCGGCTATGACCTCTAGTTCAATGGCTGCGGCGGCTAGTGCTAGCGGCTCTGTGCTCCCGCCGGCTCAAGTTCTCACAGAATTGTTAGAGGCTTTGGCGACTCTGATGGGGGTGGAACTAACCCCCGGACAATTAGGAGCAGCACAAGGTGGATGTGGCTAAGCTGCAAGATGGGATAGCTCAAGCCAAGGAAGAGCTGGTGGCTGAGAACGCTAGGATGGCTGCAGAACGGGCTTTCCTGGATGCCCAGGCAGAACGGATCCAAGAGGATTCCTTCTGGCTCACGTTGGATCAGAACATTTCAAACAAGGTCATGAGGAGGAGACACCGGAGTCATCTACCCCAAGTTTATGAACCAAGGAACCCCTTCAATACGCCTGGATCAGGGACCAATGACCCACCGATGGTAAACCGGACAGTTGAAGCACCTGGGGCTGGAGCGCCGGTTCAGCCACACACGATGGGCTCTCCACGTGTGAATAATACCCCGCCTCAAAATGTTTCGACGCCACCGGGTCATTATTATAACCCTTTGGACAATATGATTGCTGCACAATGCGATTGGCATCTCTACCAGTTGAAGGTGAGTCTTCAACGGCGATAGAGATGCGTCAGGCCAGGGAACTTCTTCAGACAGTCGTGGCTCAGCAGGTGGCTTATTATAGGATCGAAAGTATGTCTAGAGGGGGGATGATTAGACTACTTGACCAAATAAAAATCTAGCCTTTCCCAATTTTAGTTCTTGGCAGATTTAAGCAATCAACCTACACATGCAATTCTAAGAGTATAGCAGCGGAAAGTAAAACAATTGCATATGAAGGAAAAGGGAAGAGTTTGAGGGAGCAAACGCAATGTTGACATGGAGATTTTTTATCCGTGGTTCCGATAGGTGGTGCTATCATACATCCACGTTGATGGAGACTTCAAACCCCGAAGGGTAACTGACAGAGTCCTGGATTAGGGGGTATCCGGACAGCCGAATTATATTCTTTGGTCGGACTGTTGGACTATGAAGATACAAGATTGAAGACTTCGTCCCATGTCCGGATGGGACTCTACTTGGCGTGGAAGGCAAGCTAGGCAATACGGATATGTACATCTCCTCCTTTGTAACCGACCTTGTGTAACCCTAGCCCCCTCCGGTGTCTATATAAACCGGAGGGTTTTAGTCCGTAGGACAACATACAATCATACCATAGGCTAGCTTCTAGGGTTTAGCCTCTCTGATCTCGTGGTAGATCAACTCTTTTACTACTCATATTATCATGAATAATCAAGCAGGACGTAGGGTTTTTCCTCCATCAAGAGGGCCTGAACCTGGGTAAAACATCATGTCCCCTGCCTCCTGTTACCATCCGCCTTAGACGCACAGTTCGGGACCCCCTACCCGAGATTCGTCGGTTTTGACACCGACATTGGTGCTTTCATTGAGAGTTCCACTGTGCCGTTGCCATAAGGAAGGATGCCTCGTCTTGTTGTTAAAAACAACATTACCGCCGGGGGAGCCCTGGTTGTCGGCCAAACTATCCGGCTTGGCAGTTTCATCATGACCGCCCGTTCGGCCGCTGCACCAACGATGACCTCTCGGGTCATCAAATAGATCCTCCACGTCGGCTCGGAATTCGTCGAGCAGATGGATCCAATGGAGCTCTCTTCCCTAAACAAGCTCTTGGATCGTATCGGTGCCTTGGGAGTCGCTACAGACTATGATCGGATTGGGCTTAAACCCGATCAAAGGGAGATTAACTCTCCACCGGTCACCCATCATATTGCGGTAGTGGAGGAATAATGCGGCGATTCCTCCTCTATTTTGAGGACTAACTATGTCTGGATTCTTGAGCTCTCCGAGCCGGATACCCGCTTACGGGAGGACATCACCCAAGCCCTGAACCTAGAATCAGGCAGCGGGCCAGACTTATCGGGCAACACTCCGGAACCCAAACTTCCAAGATTGGAAACTCCTCAGCCCCTGGGTCTCATATCGGCTAGGAGTTCGGACTCAAATCCACCCACCCACCCAGACATAAATGATCTTTCCCACATCAGGCAAGAGCCCCATGAAACAGTACATCATTATTGGGCCAGATTCCTCCTTGTGATGAACAAGGTTAAGGACTGCCGCGAGGAAGATGCAGTCTCATTTTTCTGCAATAATTGCACGTACAAGGGAATCCTTAACGCCTTAAGTCGCCATGACATATCACGCTTCGCTGACTTGGCGTCCATAGTATGAAAGTACTGTGCGATGGAAAGCGCCTGGGAAACCGAAACGAAATTTTGGGATAATCCGGCTCAGAATATACACCCAGTCCGAAGTAAAAGGGTGCACTATCATAAGACACCCGAGTTAGTTACAAAGAAACAAAAACCCTCTACAGGGCATGGAACCGTATTGGAGGGATGGCTTAACGGACCCTGCAAAATTCATAGTACAGCGGATACCATACCAACACACAGCCTTAGAGCATGTTGGATACTCCGGTAGGTGGTCAAAAGTGGTGAGGATCTTCTCATCCCAAATGCCATGGAGCACCATCCCGTGGATAACAATACGATATTAACAGTCTTTGAAACCTTTGCATCAAATAATAGGCGCAAGCGAACACTCCGCAGCCTCGCCGGAATCTGCCACGTGGCAGCAATGAATCCATGGAGTGACACGGCTATTACCTTCAATGCCAGTGACGAACCTAAATTCCGAACAGCCCGAGCACCAGCTACACTGGTCCTTAGTCCAATTGTGGCCGGCTTTCGACTCACCAAAGTACTCATGGACGGCGGCAGTGGATTAAACCTCATCTATGAGGAAACTCTTCAAAAAATGGAAATAGACTGGAACCGCATTGAGCAAAGCAGCACAACCTTCAGAGGAATCATCCCCAGTCGGGAAGCACACTGTGCTAGGAAAATCACACTAGATGTGGTATTCGGCACGCCGGAGAACTATAGGTCCGAAGAAATTACATTCCAAGTGGCCCCGTTCAGTAGTGGATACCACGCCCTTTTAGGACAGGAGGCGTTCATGATATTCCAAGCCATACCCCATTATGGGTACATGCAGCTCAAAATGCCCGGGCCCAATGGAATCATCACTCTCGCTAGTGATCCGGACACAGCACTCCATGCCGAAAACAAAACAGCCGCATTGGCCCTCGAGGCATTATCCGAAGCCCTTTCGGCCGAGGAATTAACTGCGCTACACTCCACAATGGACATGGACGACGTGATACTTGACAAGAGATCCAAGTCCACCTCTTTTAAACCAACGGATGAAATACTCAAATTCCAAGTCCACCCAATGGACCCTACAAAATCAACATCCATCGGGGCACAGTTAAATCCTGTCGTGGACGCCGCACTACGAGAGTTCCTGTGCGAGAATTGGGACATATTCGCCTGGCACCCCTTAGACATGCCAGGAATCCAACGCAGGCTGGCCAAGCATAGCCTGAATATCCTAAAGGGATTCAAGCCGTTCAAGCAGGCTCTTCGGTGTTTCTCTGAACCTAAGAGACATGATATGGGAGAGGAACTAGCCAAGTTATTGGAGGCCGGATTCATTAGAGAAATAAAACACCCGGACTGGCTAGCAAACCTGGTGATGGTACCAAAGAAGGACAAATCCTGGCGCCTATGTGTCGATTTCGAGGACCTCAACAAGGCTTGCCCAAAGGATCCCTTCCCCCTCCCCCGCATTGATCAAATTATCGATGCTACCGTAGGACACAAGTCATTGTGTTTCCTCAACGCATACTCCGGCTACCACCAAATCAAGATGGCGGAGTCCGACCAAGCCGCAACGACATTTATCACACCATACGGCCCCTTCTGTTTCAACACAATGCCTTTTGGGCTCAAAAACGCCGGCGCAACATATCAGCACATGATTCAGACATGTCTGGAGAAACAGATCGGCAAAACAGTAGAGGCATACGTAGACGATGTGGTCATCAAAACCAAACACGTCGACTCTCTAATAGACGACTTGAGGCTCACATTCGACAACCTCCGAACATACGACATCAAGCTCAATCCGGAAAAATGCGTTTTCGCCGTACCAGCCGGGAAGCTCCTAGGTTTCATTGTCTCCAGTAGAGGAATTGAAGCTAATCCGGCCAAAATCCGAGCTTTGTCACAGTTGGCTACCCCAACAGACCTCAAACAAATCCAGAAATTAACTGGATGTGTGGCGGCTCTAAGCCGCTTTATCTCCCTCTTAGGAGAAAAGGCATTACCCCTTTATTGCCTCCTTCGGCGCACCGAACACTTCGAGTGGACGGACGCCGCCACAGCCAGATTGGAAGAAATAAAGGCCATATTGGCAACCAACCCAATCCTGGCCGCGCCAAACATCGGCGAACCAATGTTGTTGTACATTGCAGCAACTCATCAGGTTGTAAGCGCAGTGCTCGTCGTCGAACGAGGAGTGGAAGGACATAAATTCCCTCTTTAAAAGCCGGTGTATTATGTATCCATTGTCCTCACTCCATGCAAATCACGGTACCCACATTATCAAAAGATAGCCTATGCGGTATTCATGGCATCCCGGAAGCTGCGACACTACTTTCAATAGTGCTTGAGTACAGTAGCCTCGGAGGTGCCACTTAATGATATTATAAAAAACCGCAACTCCACGGGCCGGATTGCCAAATGGGCCATTGAGCTCCTCCCGTTCGACATAACATACAAACCTCGGCGAGCCATTAAATCGCAAGTATTGGCCGACTTTGTCGCCGAATGGACGGAAGCCGAACTCCCTAAAGAGTACGGCGCATAATCCAATTGGATCATGCACTTCGATAGCTCCAAAATGCTGGCTAGTCTGGGGGGCTGGCGTCGTCTTGACGTCCCCAACTAGAGATACAGTGCAATACGTACTGCAGATACTGTATACAGACTCCAACAATGCAGCCGAATATGAAGCCCTGTTACATGGTCTTCGGATGGCAGTTTCCATGGGCATTCAGCTCCTAGAGGTGCGTGGGGATTCGAAGCTGGCAATATCCCAAATAAATGGAGACTTCGATGCCAAAGATCGAAAGATGGCGGCCTATCGAAACGCCATCCTAAAGATGTCAGCTCGGTTCGAGGGACTCGAATTTCACCATGTGGCTCAGGAAAACAATCATGCGACGGATATCCTCACCCTCATCGGCGCAAAACGTGATGCGGCCCCCCCCAACATCTTTTTGGAGAGGTTGTTTAAGCCATCTGTGGTATGGGAAGGCGACACCGGTAACAATAGTCCGGACCCGGCCAAAATGCCCGATACCGAACACTCTGACATAATCGTAGGCTCTGCCACCGAAATAACACCTTCAGCCCACGTCATAATGGCCATCATTGCCCCGTGGATAGAACCATTCTTGGCCTACCTAACTAAGCAGGAACTTCCCGCGGACAAAAATGAGGCACGCTGCATAGTGCGGCGATCTAAAGCCTATAGGGTCCACGAGGGAGAGCTGTATAAAAAAAGCACTACCGGAGTCCTTCAAAGGTGCATCTCCGAAGAGGAAGGGCGGAAGCTTTTGGCAGAAATTCACGCCAGACTTGGCGGCCACCACGTCGCAGCCCAGGCCCTTGTAAGCAAGGCCTTTCGTACAGGGTTTTATTGGCCAACGGCCCGGTCAGACGCACAGGACTTGGTCCAACGCTGCGCCGGTTGCCAGCTTTTTGCAAACCAAAGCCACATGCCACCCACCGCCCTCCAAACAATCCCCATTACCTGGCCCTTCGCGGTCTGGGGGCTTGACATGGTTGGAACCCTTAAAGGGGGAACCCATAAGAAAAAATACTTACTGGTCATGGTGGATAAATTCACCAAATGGATAGAAGCCAAACCTGTTAAAATAGCCGAATCCGAACCGGTGATAGACTTCATATCCGGGGTCATACACCGTTATGGCGTCCCCCACAGCATCATCACTGACAACGGCACGAACTTCACGGCCGATGAGGTAAAACTCTGGTGCAGCAACATGGGCATCAAGCTCGATTATGCTTCCGTCTATCACCCACAAACCAACGGCCAAGTTGAGCGAGCAAATGGTCTTATCATGAGCGGCATTAAACCCAGATTAGTGCGGTACTTAAAGGAGCCTAACACGCACTGGGTAGAGGAGCTCGACTCCGTACTCTGGGGGCTGCGGACCACGCCGAATCGTACTACCGGATATACACCCTTCTTTATGGTGTACGGCGCAGAGGCAGTTCTGCCCTGCAACATAATTCATGACTCACCTCGAGTGCACATGTACGAAGAAAGAGAAGCGGAGCTCGATCGGCAGGACAGTCTGGACACCCTGGAGGAGGAGCGCGATGTGGCAAAAGCCCGTTCCGCATTTTATCAGCAACAGGCTCGCAGATACCAAAGCAGAGAAGTACGGGCCAAAACTTATAACGTTGGCGAGTTAGTTCTACGCCTGCCGGAGAAGAAAAAGTCCAAGCTAGAGCCCAAATGGGAAGGTCCCTTCATTATTGACCAAGTTCTGACCGGTGGAGCATACCGTCTATGGGATGCATCAAATAATCGACTTGAGCCGAACCCATGGAACGCAGCCAGTCTGCGAAGATTCTATGCCTAGCGTCGGACTCTATGTTCGTCTCCTTCCTCTGTCCATTTTTTGCATATACATTATCTATCTTTTTTCTCTTTCTTTCTTTTATTCTTTCTCTAGGCCTTCAAGGGCCAACTTGTGCCTCGCTTGCACATTATAGATGCGCTAACCACGCTCATTATACCTGGGGGCTTCTTACACAGAAGCTTAATTATCTATCTGGGCTTCATGCCCAGCACATGTGTTATTCTTCCGCATGGACCTTTTCTTCACCATTATATGCATCGATATGACTTAAGTTTTGGCCAAGCTGGGTTGCCTGGCTCTTGTATTTATGCCCTACGTTCCCGTTAATTCGGCTAGGGCATAAGGGGAGCACCTCTGCGATTGTTACTGCCGGGTCAGCCGGATGTGTACTTCAGACTGGGTGAAGCCGAAAGCTAGTGTTCTTAAGGGAATATTCAGTCGGTGAACAAAAGATGATTTTTATTTATTTTCCATATGTGCCCCAGATGTTTTTTGCCTGCGTTTCCTCTCGCAGTCCGGACATGCACTTTAGGGCATGCGTACCCAGGGAAAGGAACCCTTAACGGAACTATTCTCCCTGGAAGATATTTCTTACTACCCATGTAATATAACATAACTAGTTGGGCACTTGTCTGTTCAAGCACTAATGACCCCTATGCCTGGTCTCCACGCATACCCCGGTTCTTATATAATTGAGCGGGTATTCGGATACACTCCGGACTATCGGGTCCCGAGGTTGAAGCGAAAAGCTCTGCCATGACAAATGATTTACAATCCGGCTAGAAGGCATTATACATGTCACTTTAATTACATAGTCATGCAGACTGAATAAATTCCTCTTCTATACCATCCAACAGGCGGTCTAGCCTACAATCCTGTTGGGAATACTTTGCGGCTAATTCTACTTGCCCATAGACTAAGATAACGGGGATCTCTTTCCCATCGGGCCCCACAGGTCCGACCTCGGCCATGTGATTTGGGTCAGCCTTGGTATACCGCGTCTTCACCATGGCCCAGGCTTCCCTGGCACCTTGACGGCAGGCAGATATCTTCCATAATCGGAAGCACCGCCGCGCTCCCTTGAGCTTCTCCGCAAGCTCTCCAATGCCTTCTGGCAGGGAGATGGATGGCCACAAGGCCTGGGCAATACCTTGCATCACCTGCCGAACTTGTTCATGCAGTTGTGAGAGCTCGGATAGAAGATCACCCGTAGACTCAGGCATCTCCTCCGCGGGACGACCCGTCAGCATACCTGCAGACATAACTCTGTTAGCCGGCTTCTCCGCCGACCCTTTTTTAAGGGTTCGTTCAAGCACTTACTGAAAATGTCGTGTCGAAGCCGCTTATTCTCCTTCTCAGAGTCCGCTAGCTGGGCTCGAACATCTTTCAGTTCCATGCTCAGCTTGGTATTGGTGTCTTGGAGATTGTTTTTCTCCCGCCTGACCTCAGTCAGAACGCGTTCGCCAACCTTTAGCTGTCATACGACATGCTGGTCCTCTGGATTCTCTCCGGATTCATCTGCAATATCTACTGTTAGATCTGCAGCCACGCTGCATGCTATATGGTACCTATCATTCTTTGAAACAAATGTTACCAGCTGGGGACTTTTTAGGTTCCTTCAATGCGGCAACGGTGGCCCGAAGTTGGGTCTTGCATTCCTCCAGCTCCTGTGACAATCGAGTATTCTTCTCTGTAAGAACCTTCACAATAGATGATCCTTAAATCAGTTCTGCTAACTGTTTCAAGTCTTAGGGGCTAGTGATACATATAATCGTTAGATTTGCTTACCCCGTACATCCCTTACATACTGGTCCATGGCTCTGGCTAGACCATTTTGAGCAGCACGGAGGTACACGTCTCCAGAATTGAAGGCATTAAATGCCTCCGGGGAGAAGCAAGCGTCACGGAGTACGGCTCGGCGACGCCTATGATTCATGGCGCTCTCCACTTCTAAATTTGTAGTGGATAGTCTATTCGCATGCTCTGTAGGAGGAGTATCTAGCGTCCGCCCCATGTCGGCTTCCGCCTCTATGTCCGGCCCTGGAGCCCGACTGGTGGAAGCATGATCGACAGCCTCACCGGACATATTCCGGCGAGCGTTTTTTCTGTTAAAGAAACATGGACGTCATTACATTTTGAGAAAGACGACAACCACGGAGTGGGGTTTTTGTCATACCTCTGCGCCGGCGTCTCCGTCCTGACCGCCTTCCTTTTTGGCCTGCCCGGCCTCGGTACCTCTTGTTGGCGAGTTGCTGCAGGGTCGGCACGGCGTCCCGAAGGCCTTCCCTGTAAAACACCATATGTATATGGTAGGTGAACTGTCTAAAAGGGGATCCTAGTTTTTGGAGTTGGGATTTTTGGTTTTTCTTACGTGCGACGCGGGAAGCAGTCCGGGATAGTTGGTCATAATGGCCACCATGGCATCATCACAGCTTAATTGATAGAACTGCCAGTCTATCAGCTCCACGAATATGTCTGGATCTTCTTCGAGTCTGGGACCGAAGGCCTGGTCAGGGTCCTCTGGTTGTGGGGATGGGCTTTTGACCTCCCTTATGGCTTTTCGCAGTTCCTGCCGCACAATGGCAAGGTGAATACCTATGATAAAGAATGCGGGAAGAATGGAAGGAGGGGGATATAACTCACCCAGCTTGGAGGCTTGTACATGGAGAATCCATCCCGTGGCTTGATGCGGATGAACACCTCCTCCTCTCCCTTGAACAACTCGGACATAATTTTTGCCAAAGCAGCAGCGTTGTCCGGACCCTTGCGCCCGCAATGGGTGGCATCATCTTCCCCGTTAAAACACCATAGTGGGTGCCCTCGATATTGAAGTGGTTGCACTCCCCGCATTATACATATTGACATAACCTCGATTACTGTCAATCCTGATTGAGCCAGCGCTTTAATCCGGTTCATCAGATAAAGGACTTCTCCGTTGTCTTCCTCTTGGGGGCTCCGTGGGTGCCAATTTCGGCGTTTCTTCAGAGGAGCATTGTTGAACTCAGGAAGACCCCGCCGAACAGGGTCCGGAAGGAAGACATACTCCATATAAAACCATTCCGAAGGCCAGTCTTTATACGTCTTCTTCGGAGTACCAGACAGGTATCCGGTTTTGGCGATGCGCCATATTTCGGCTCCGCCCACTTGATAAAGTGACCCCTTCTGTGTGCGGGGGACGAGGCAAAATAACCTTTTCCACAGCTTGAAAAATGAGCCTCGTAGCCTAGGAATAACTGTGTAATATGGAAGCAGGGGTGAAATTATGCAGTTGGAGGCCGTAAAACTCCAGGAGCCCGCAGAGGAATGGATGGATTGGAAATCCGAGTCCCCTTAATAAATAAGGAACAAGGCATACCCGCTCCCCCGTAGAGGGGCTGGGGAAGCTCTCCGCTTGCTCCCCGCCATTGTAGGTGGCGAGCCCGCCTTGGACGGGAACCATATACGCTGGAGGGAGAAATCCCTTAGTCTACAGTTCGACTAATCGACTGTGTGGGACTGAACACCTCTCCCAATCACCGGGCATAGGGCTACGGGGGCGGGAGGAGGAGCTGCGGAGGTCGGCCATGCTGGAGTGGATCTTTATGAAGCGCGCTCCGATGGATTCTCGCTGGGGGAGGATGGTATGGATTGGATCTAAGAATCCCCATCCCTTTAATAGACAATTTATTTATCTGGCTAGGGGGCGAATGTAAAAATGCCCTGGCACCTCGTATTCATTCGACGCGTGGAAGATAGCCCTTATTGGGCGCAGAAGTCAAGAGGTCCAACATTTATGGGACCGGACACTGCTTAACAAACGTTAGAAATTTGGAGAAGAACCCGCCTTGCAATGCCGAAGACAACACTGCGCGCCGGACTCATCGTCATTGAAGCCTTGTTCGGGGGCTACTGAGGGAGTCCTGGATTAGGGGGTATCCGGACAGCCGGATTATATCCTTTGGCCGGACTGTTGGACTATGAAGATACAAGATTGAAGACTTCGTGCCGTGTCCGGATGGGACTCTACTTGGTGTGGAAGGCAAGCTAGGCAATATGGATATGTATATCTCCTCCTTTGTAACCGACCTTGTGTAACCCTAGCCCCCTCCGGTGTCTATATAAACCGGAGGGTTTTAGTCCGTAGGACAACATACAATCATACCATAGGCTAGCTTCTAGGGTTTAGCATTTCCGATCTCGTGGTAGATCAACTCTTGTACTACTCATATTATCAAGACTAATCAAGTAGGACGTAGGGTTTTACCTCCATCAAGAGGGCCCGAACCTGGGTAAAACATTGTGTCCCCTGCCTCCTGTTACCATCTGCCTTATACGCATAGTTCGGGACCCCCTACCCGAGATCCGCCGGTTTTGACACCGACAGTAACGGTTGCGCGAGTCCATAGAGGGCTCCACCCACGAAGGGTCCACGAAGAAGCAACCTTGTCTATCCCACCATGGCTGTCGCCCACGAAGGGCTTGCCTCACTCGGGTAGATCTTCACAAAGTAGGCGATCTCCTTGCCCTCACAAACTCCTTGGTTCAACTCCACAACCTTGATGGAGGCTCCCAAGTGACACCTAGCCAATATAGTAGACACCACTCTCCAGGAGGTAACAAATGGTGTGTCGATAATGAACTCCTTGCTCTTGTGCTTCAAAAGATAGTCTCCCCAACACTCAACTCTCTCTCACAGGATTTGGATTTGGTAGAAACAAGATTTGAGTGGAAAGCAACTTGGGGAAGGCTAGAGATCAAGATTTATGTGGTTGGCATGTAATATCTTGACCTCAACACAAGTGTAGTTGGTTCTATCTCAGAAAATGTATGTTGGAAGTGTAGGCATGTGCTGATGGCTCTCTCCACGAATGAAGAGTGGGTGGAGGGGTATATATAGCCTCCACACAAAATCTAACTGTTACACACAATTTACCAAACTCTGTGGGACCGAATCATGAAACTCGGTCGGACCGACTTGGTTCATAATGTGACCGTTAGGGTTTTTGGTGGGACCGACATGTCAACTCGGTGGGACCGATGTCATTAGGGTTAGGGCATAACTTAATCTCAGTGAGACCGATTACACAAACTCGGTGAGACCGATTTTGGTAATATACTAACTAGAGAGTTGGTCAGGCAAACTCGGTGGGACCGATTCGCTCATCTCGGTTGGACCGAAACATTACGAAAGGGAAACAGAGAGTTTGCATTGCAATCTCGGTGGGACCAATCGCTCATCTCGGTTTGACCAAAACTTTACGAAGGGAAACAAAGAGATTACAATCCCATCTCGGTGAGACCGAGATCCCTATCAGTGAGACCGAAAAGACTAGGGTTTCTGGCAGTGGCTATGTCAAGAGAACTCGGTGGCGCCGGATAGAAAATTTTGGTGGCGCCGAGTTTAACTTTTGGTTCGGTACATATGTGTATATGAGAAAGTAGTTGAGGGCTTTGGAGCATATCACTAAGTATTTTGAGCAAGAACCTCATTAAGGAGCACCTCACCCCCTCTTGATAGTATTGGCATTTCCTATGGACTCATTGTGATCTTGGATCAGTAAAATAAAAAATGTAGAGTCTTGTGCTTTGAGCATGAGCCAATCCTTTTGTCCTTGGCATTTTGAGGGGTCCACTTTTCTAATCCATGCCATGCCATTCATTCATCTTTCCTGAAATATTTATCTTGAAATAGCATTAGCTCAATGAGCTATATGTTGTTAGGAATTACCATAACCACCCAGGGATAGTTGCACTTTCAATCTCCCCCTTTTTGGTAATTGATGACAACATATAGGTCAAAGCTTCGACAAATGATTATAAGATTGAAAAAACTTCATCGCTTTTAGAAGTATGTGATAAGCAAGAACTCCCCCTAAATTTGTGCATTATTTAAATTTTGCTTTTGAATGCAAATGCACAATCAATTAGGATCATGGGTTACTCTTCCATGTCACATACATCCTGGTGGAGCGCTCAAAATGATAGAAATTAAAAGCATGCACTCATCACCAAGCAAGTGAATTATCATATAAGGATATAAGAGATAATATCATCCAACAAGCATTAAGGGTAGCATATGATCAAACACATGATCAAACAAGTATTTCACAAGAACATAAAGTATCTCTCACAAGCAAATAATCAAGAAGTTCAACCAAACCAAAAACAATAGAGATAAAAAGCAACACTCTCTCTCGAAGCCTATGATCTATACATTTTTCTCCCCCTTTGGCAACAAGTTGCCAAAAAGTTCAAAAATGCATAGTGCTAAATGTCTCTCAGGCTTGATCTTCGGGAGGTGGTGTAGAGATGACTACAAGGACGAAAGCTTCTGTTGATGTAGCTGGAGCTGGTGGAGTGGCTGCTGGAGGTGGCACTGGAGTTGTAGGTGTTGGAGCTGATGTTGTAGCTCTAGTATCTGTGACTGGCACTGCAGCAGACCTCTGGCTTCGGGGCACTCTAGCAAAAGCATCTGTAGTTGACTTGCCCTTCTTCTCGTCCACTTCCTCCCTAAGTTGCTCAACTGCTGACTAAATCTCGGTTACTTTGGCATCAAGATCATAGAATTTCTTATCAATGATCCTTCCAAGCTATCCTGGTTTTGAGTCATGGTGGCCAAGCCCTTCTCAATCCTCAAGGTGGATTGGATCGGATATCCAAGATGATCTTGCATGGATTTCAAGAACACTTGAGATGCCTCTTCAACAATTGGCATTCTTGCAGCTTTCTCAGCATTAGCTTTGGCTTTCTTCTCCTGTGCTTGAACTGATGATGGTTCATTCTCATCCATCACAACTGTGTTGTCTTCAAATTCAGGGTATATGGCCAGGTGCTCCTTATCCAATAGATATTTGCCTGTGCCCATCTTCGAGTTGATGAGCTCCTGAATTTGTGGGGCATACCCACAGCTTCTCTTCTGATCAGCTACTGTCCTTTTGCTTGTCTCTACAATCAGACTCATGACTTTGAACTTTTGAGGCACATCAAACAAATGTAGCAAATTGATACCATGTCCTCTGATCATCTTGTGATCAGCTGACTTGGGTAGCAATGTGTGCCTTAGGATCCAGTTGATGGTAGGCAGACCAGACAACAAGAAGTGGACAGATCCAAACTTATGAGTCTCTAAAGCATCATCCGGGGTCTCTCTGTACATGTGTGCCATAGTGTTGTGGTCTTTCTTCTTCTCGGCATAAACATCCAAGTCATCTTCATGTTCCTCGGGGGCATTGATCATCTTGGCCCATTCTTGTACTGTGGATAGGTACCTAGTACCCTCAGACATCCATATAATCCTCCCATCTGGATAGAAATGGGTTGTAGAATAGAATTGCATGATCAGCTCATCATTCCACTTGGTGAGATTCTGTCCAACAAATGTATCTACTCGATAAGCCTTGAAGCTGTCATAGACTCCTGGATAGTGATCTTCATTTTTCTTGATGTACTCCTAGTCAACCCATCTCATGTCACACACTATGGGCTTCTTGTCAAGCAGGACATTCTCATAAAAGTCTTGTTGTTCCTTTGTGTGGAACCTGTAGTCCACAACAGTTCTCCTCCTGACAGCATATGGATCAGACTGTCTCCACAATCTCAGTCCCGAATCCTTCCTGATCTTCATATTTTCTGCAACGGGATGTGCATCATTATGGTCAGGGGTCTTGGGCGACTTGGGCTTCATCATCTTCTTCATCAACAATCTCAGGCACTAGGGCCTTGTTCTTTTCTGCTGCTAGAATGTTCCTGGTGCTTCTCTGGGGTGCAGACTTTTGAGCTGGAGCTTTGGGAGCAGACTTGGGCTTAGATGGAGCAGCCCCTGATCTGATTGCATCTTTCATAAGCTTCTGAGCTTTGGGCGCTGGTGCAGCATCCTCTTCTTCTTCGTCATCATCTCTCATCATTGATGGTTTTCCAATAACTCTGGCAATGGTATTCTTGACCCTTTCTTTCCTCTTCTTGCCTTCATCTCCTTCTTTGTGTTCAAGAATGAACTACATTGTTTCTTGAGTGGAGGCTCTGGCTTTTGAAATTGGAACTCTTCTTGCTGGAGCCTTTGTCTTCATTCCAGGCTTACTTGCAGCAGCTATGCCATACTCCTTTTCAGCACCTTTTTCCTTGAAGTGGCCTCATCCTCAACAGCCACATAATCCTCATCTTCTGGATCTGAGGTTTTCTTCTTCCTTGTCCTGGTAGCTTCTTTTGGCAGGTTACTAGGTGTGCTCCTGCTGCCCTCATCATAGCTGCTGGAGTGACTGGTGCCCTCACTCAACTGAACCTGCTCTTCAGACTTGTTCTGACTATCACTTTGATTAGACATCTTCAGGCAAACTGTCAGTAGACCCTGTGAATAGGTTGTAGATGAGGTAGAGTAGATGAGCATCACAAATTATAGAGGTTTTGCAAAACAATTGAGTCAAAAAGCTTAGTTTTAGTTCTCTACAGAAGTGATCTCGGAGCTGCCGAATTGACAAACTCGGTGATACGGAAGCAACACTTGGAAACTAAACTAGTGAACCTAGTTGGCCCGAATCATAGTTCGGTGGCACCGAGATTGCTAGGGTTTCACAGAATCTTGAACTCGATCACACCGATTTGCACGTTTCGGTTGGACCGAAAAGCGCATGTGCAATGGCCAAGGCCGAATCGATGAGACCGATTTCTACATTTTGGTCGGTCTGAGATGACTTCTCCGGAGAGCTAACCCTAAAATTTTCGAATCAATCTAGACCTAAGGAAGTTTTAGCTAGATGGATCAATCTCAATCATGGCAAGAAACATGGCATTGTCCTTATGCTAGGAATCGGAGTGAAAAACATAGCAAAGGGGTCGAACACTTACCATAGAGCGGTGAGTGTTTGCTACGGCAGCAACGGCGGAGTAGATTGCTGTTGACGGCGGTGGAGACCAGTGGCGGGAGGTCGCTGGCAGCGAGAGGATGATCTGAAGACCCGAAGAGGCAGAGGAGGTTACGCGCGGGTGAAGGGTTTCGGAAAAATTTCCAAAATTTGATCCGTCGGTATATATATAACCTAACCCTGTCGGTGTGACCAAGTGGAACAACTCGGTGGCACCGAGATGCAAAACTGCAGGCAGTTACTGCAACTCGGTGTGACTGAAAGGTTCTAATCGGTTGCACCGAGATTGAAAACCTAGATCAACTAAGTGATCTCGGTAGGACCGAAAAGGATGAATCGGTCAGACCGAAATGCACAAAGAGGTTTTGGAAGTTTAAGTCTATGACGAATCGGGGACTCTGAGTACTCCTCACATAGAGTGGTTCGAATCTGACTTGATCAAACTTTGTGATGTAGCATGAATAGAGTTTGAGACGAGGAAAGCATAGATAGCTAGAGGGAGTTCTTAGGCATTCTTTTCCATCCATTTGGCAAAAGAGAAAAGGTCAAACAATCAAAGCAACAAATGGATGTCCTCGAATGAGAAAAATATGCATTCAACATGCTCACACAATAATATGGCAAAAGAAATATGTGACAAAGCATGCACAAACACTCTAGCATCTATCAAGCAATTGGCGATGACTAGGTCATCTATATATGAGTATATTGACTTAGGAGTCAAATGAGAACATTTGATCATAGGTCATACTCATCGTTTAAGCACAAGTGGGGTTACCACTTTTACATAAAGCATTGTTGTGCTCACACCATTTGAGTTGCTTTAGCTCAATTTGTAGACTAAAGCTCCCCCTAGTTGTGATATCCCCCCTAAGAGGGATGAACTAACCTTGGGTTTTGTCGATGATAACTTCATGTAGGTAATGAAGATGTAGATGCTCAATGTTGATGTAGATCATTCGGAGCATTCCATTTGTCGGGGGTTGGGTGCGACATATGCCAAAGGATGGCTTATCATGGTGGGGGCGAGTAGAACGTCGCTGGTGCCTGGAAATGGGATGAGGCGAAGACATGCACGCCGGCGAATCTTACCTAGCTTCAGGGCTCTCCGGGGAGATAATACCCCTACTGCTGCTTTGCGGGGTCTTCACATGATCACTATGGCAAAGTGTTTACACGACCGCTCCTTGAGCTGTTTCCTAGAGGTAGGAGAAGGCAAGGCTAGCTTCCTCCTCCCTGTATGACCTGGTCTAGTACTAATGGATTCCAACCCTTTGCATGGGTGCCCTGGGGGTTTATATAGGCCTACCCCCCAGGGGTACAATGGTAATCCAGCTAGATGCGGGCCCAGCCGTCAGTCTCTCCGGCCGCCATTTTATCTGCCGACTCCTGGGGGCCGCCGACTGGTGGGCCCCGCCGACTGGCCCGGTACGGAGCCGACAGGTCACGCCCGCCACGGGCGGGTCTTGCCGGCTGCTGATTACTGTAGTTGTGCTTCTAATGACGCAGGCTTCGTCATGGAGTCGTGGCAACAGCCCCGCCGCCAGGCGGGCGATCACTATTGCCACTCTCCGTCACATCTGGTTAATGGCGCGTGGGCCCCGGGGGAGGAGCGGGCCGACTCCCGACGGGTCCGACTTGTGGCGCACTTGCCGTCCTCTGGGATCCCGCTGGTCGATGGGACCCGCCGCCCAAAGGTCGTACAGACAAGCCGTCGTGGGCACAGGATTCGGTCCACTGGTGCTGATGTCAGGGCCAGCATGGCAATAGTGCCACGCCGCACGGAGATCTCCACGGGTACGGCGTACTATGACCATGCTTGCCTTTGGAAAGGGGTGGGGGCAGTCTTCACTATAGCCACTCCCCTGTCATGTCCCTCTTGATGAGGACATGGGGTTTTGTTGGAGTCGCGGGTCGACTCCCCAAGGCCGGCTTCTTGGGAAGTCGTCAGTCAGGAGTCGGTTTGTCCTGAAGTCATCCCCGGGACTTGGCCGCGAGTGGCTAGTCGGTGGCCTTGCCGCCGACTCCTCAGAAGGCGGCTCTTTGTCCTGGGGTCTTGAGGGGCGCAGCCTGCCCCGATGTCTTGAAAGGTTCTGGGACTCGGGTTAGCCTACCCGTGGCCCATTACTCCGACACCATTGGAGTGAGTTGCACTTTCAATACCTACACGGGTTAGTCCCACAAGGAACAAGCAAGGATATCCATAGACATAGAGTGATGTATACACAAGATGATGTCCATGAAAGCATTAGGTTACCTTGTCCCTTGTCTTACCAACAAGAGGGTTTATGACTCCTTGAACTAGTGGAAGATATGGAAGTTGTTTGCACTTGTTATTGCCAAATGATAAGAGTGATGTATGTTGGCGGAGTCACCCTCAAGAACTCTCTAGTTCTTCTTCTTCGGGATCCACACCATCTTGATGGGAATCCTTGGAGTTGTAGTTGTACTTGATGAGGTAGAACTTGATGTAGTCTTGGGAACCCACTTGACCAAGGCCTTAGGAGCTTCTTCAAATGTAGCAATATCCTCTTGAAGCTTGTCCTTGCCTTTTTGCTTGTGGTCTTGTGGTGGAAGATCATCTTGAGCTTGTGTTCCTTTGAAAGAAGTAGGATCATACTTCTCTTGTTGAGGAACAAACTTCATCTTGGGGTATTGATCTTCTTCCCACTCAACTCCATTGGCATTGAACTTTCGTTGAAAACCAACACCTTGATTCTTCCGGTTCCTTCCTTGCTTGCATACAATTTCCTCAAATTGCTTACTTCTGGCAAGGCTCTTGTAAACACCTTTATCTATAATTCCCTTCAATAAGTTATTTTCTTGCTCAAGTGTAACTTGGCTAAGAGAGTCATTAGTGGAATCAAGAGAACTACTAGAAGCAACAACATTGGATTTAGCATGATTGTTGTTACTACTAGATGAAGAATCTTTCTTGTTCTTGTGGCTAGATTTAACTTGTGGCATGTAAGTAGACAAGAGTAAACACTTGGCAATGTAAGAAGAACTTTTCATGCGAAGATCGTCATTGATTGCTTTTAAGAACTCATGCTCTTGCTCAAGGTTGAGCTTTTCAAAGCGTAGCTTCTCATGAGTATTTAAAACTTCTCGATGATCTTTCAAGGTAGTTTCATGAGCTAACTTAAGAGTTTTTAGTTCTTTAGTTAGACGCTCAATCTCCTTCTTATCATCGTCATTCATTTTATCTTGATTAGCATGATTAATACCAAGTTCATCGTAGTTTTCATAACTAGAGGTGTTAACAAGTAAATCATCATCTCCTAGCAAATCATCTTCATCACTATTGAAATCAACATACTCGGGGTGTGTTACCTTTGGACCTTTAGCCATGAAGCCTCTTCCAATTCCTTCATTTGGTGAGTCAAATATGTCGTAGGAGTTGGTTGTCACAAGTGCTAGTCCGGCAACACCTTCATCTTGAGTATATTCAGAGTCAGAGTGATAACTTCTTTCGGAGTGATGGTCGGAGTCATAGCCGGATACCCATTTACCAACATGAGCTCGATGTCTTTGTTTTGTGTAGCTCCTTGATGACTTGTCCTTCCTCTCCGAATCCTTGCTTCTCCGAGAGGGTCTTCTTTCATAACGATCATCTCTACTCCTCCTCTATCTTGATGGTGATTCTTCTCTCCTACTTCTTCTCTTGGGAGAATCTTCTCTTCTTTTGTAGGGAGCCGTACACTCATTGGAATAGTGTCTGGGTCTTCCATAATTGTAGCAGTTACGCTCACGAATAGAAGATCTTTTGTCATTGTAGGACCTTGACTTGGAACTTCTTTCCTTGCTTCTACTCTTGTAGAACTTGTTGAAGTTCTTCACCATTAGGCTCAATTCTTCATTGAAGGTTTGCTTCTCATTCGATAATGTGGGGGCATCACATGAGGCTTTGTAAGCACCACTTGACTTGTTGTGAAGCTCTTCCTTATCCTTAAGTGTCATCTCATGAGCAACAATTCTTCCAATGACTTCCGTTGGCTTGAGATCTTTGTAGTTGGGCATCATTTGGATCAATGTGCGCACGGTATCATATTTTCCATCCAAGGCTCTTAGGATCTTCTTGATGATGAATCTATCGGTCATCTCTTCACTTCCTAAGCCAGCAATCTCATTTGTGATGAGAGCAAGCCTAGAGTACATTTTAGCAACACCTTCACCATCCTTCATTTTGAACTTATCAAGTTGACTTTGAAGCACATCCAATTTGGATTCCTTGATGGAGTCGGTACCTTCGTGCATATCAATCAAAGTGTCCCAAATTTCCTTTGCATTCTCAAGACGGCTGATTTTGTTGAATTCTTCGAGGCACAATCTGTTGAAGAGAATATCACAAGCTTGAGCATTGTATTGCAACATCTTCAACTCATCTGCGGTAGCTTCACGGTTTGGTTCTTTCCCATCAAAGAAGTCACCTTGCAAACCAATACACACAATAGCCCAAACGGTGGGGTTATGTCCAAGAATATGAATTTTCATCTTATGCTTCCAACTAGCAAAATTTGTACCATCAAAGTAAGGACCTCTGCGGTGGTAATTTCCCTCGCTAGACGCCATACTCTCCTAGGTTGTGAAACCAAGGCTATGACCACCAAAAGCTATGGAAATCAAAGCAAATGGAGACCAATGCTCTGATACCGCTTATATGATCAAAAGTATGTCTAGATGGAGGGTGATTAGACTACTTGACCAAATAAACATCTAGCCTTTTTCCCAATTTTAGTTCTTTGTAGATTTTAGCATCTTTGCACAAGTCAAGCAATCAACCTACACATGCAATTCTAAGAGTATAGTAGTAGAAAGTAAAACAATGGCATATGAAGGTAAAGGGAGGAGTTTGAGGGAGCCAATGCAATGTTGACACGGAGATTTTTTATCCATGGTTTCGACAGGTAGTGCTATCGTACATCCACGTTGATGGAGACTTCAACCCATGAAGGGTAATGGTTGCACGAGTACATGGAGGGCTCCACCCACGAAGGGTCCACGAAGAAGCAACCTTGTCTATCCCACCATGGTCCTCTCCCATGAAGGACTTGCCTCACTCGGGTAGATCTTCACGAAGTAGGCGATCTCCTTGCCATTACAAACTCCTTGGTTCAACTCCACAATCTTGACGGAGGCTCCCAAGTGACACCTAGCCAATCTAGGAGACACCACTCTCCAAGAGGTAACAAATGGAGTGTTGATAATGAACTCCTTGCTCTTGTGCTTCAAAAGATAGTATCCCCAACACTCAACTCTCTCTCACAGGATTTAGATTTGGTAGAAAGAAGATTTGAGTGGAAAGCAACTTGGGGAGGGCTAGAGATCAAGATTTATGTGGTTGGAATGGAATATCTTGACCTCAACACAAGTGTAGGTGGTTCTATCTCAGAAAATGTATGTTGGAAGTGTAGGCATGTTCTGATGGCTCTCTCCATGAATGAAGAGTGGGTGGAGGGGTATATATAGCCTCCACACAAAATCTAACCGTTACACACAATTTACCAAACTCGGTGGGACCGAATCATGAAACTCGGTTAGACCGATTTGGTTCATAATGTGACCATTAGGGTTTTCGGTGGGACTGACATGTCAACTCGGTGGTACCGATGTCATTAGGGTTAGGGTATAACTTAATCTCGGTGAGACCGATTACACAAACTCGGTGAGACCGATTTTGGCAATAGACTAACCAGAGAGTTGGTCAGGCAAACTCGGTGGGACCGATTCGCTCATCTCGGTTGGACCGAAACATTACGAAAGGGAAACAGAGAGTTTGCATTGCAATCTCAGTGGGACTGACCGCTCATCTCGGTTTGACCGAAACGTTACGAAGGGAAACATAGAGATTACAATCCCATCTCGGTGAGACCGAGATCCCTATCGGTGAGACCGAAAAGACTAGGGTTTCTGGCAATGGTTATGTTAAGAGAACTCGGTGGCGCTAGATAGAAAATTTCGGTGGCGCCGGGTTTAACTTTTGGTTTGGGACATATGTGGATATGACAAAGTAGTTGAGCGCTTTGGAGCATATCACTAAGCATTTTGAGCAAGAACCTCATTAAGCAGCACCTCACCCCCTCTTGATAGTATTGGCTTTTCCTATCGACTCAATGTGATCTTGGATCACTAAAATGAAAAATGTAGAGTCTTGTGCTTTGAGCTTGAGCCAATCCTTTTGTCCTTGGCATTTTGAGGGGTCCACTTTTCTAATCCATGCCATGCCAATCATTGAGCTTTCCTGAAATATTTATCTTGAAATAGCATTAGCTCAATGAGCTATATGTTGTTAGGAATTACCAAAACCACCTAGGGATAGTTGCACTTTCACTTATTCTTATAGTCATGAGCGGATTCACTCAACCCCTCGTCCAAGCCGGAGTTATAGTAGGCACATTGATTCACTGGCAATTTCAAGTAGTGAACGGCGCCGCAACCAGCCTCGCGGACATGACCCGGCGTGTGGTGTTGCCAATGCCGAGCCTTTGGTGGATTAGGGCAGAGCGTGTCAGGAGGCCGAGCTAGCGGTTCAACAAATGGCTCATCAGTGTTCTCTGGTTTATCCGTCAACTTCGGTGGAGGCGGGCGTGAGCTCTAGAACCTTGGGTGTGCCATGTTTAGTGCCGGCTATATGTAATGAGCGTTTGCCCAAGGATTTTAAGGGTCCTCGTAAGGTGCCTAACTACACAGCAGATCAACCCCCTGAAGCTTGGGTTGAAAGTTACGAGATGGCAATGGAGCTACTGGATGTTGGCAATGCCGCATGCGCTAAGTATTTCACCATGATGTTGGACGGGACGACTCGTACTTGGTTGAAGGGTTGCCACCCAACTCCATTGGATCATGGGCCGAGTTAAAAGCCCAGTTTATCTAGAACTTTAAAGACACGTGCAAGCAGCCTATGTCTATCGTGGATTTAGACTCATGTGTCCAAGAAGAGGGCGAGTCAACAACCCATTGGGTGCACCGGGTCTTAGCCATCCTGCACTCATTAGATCATATCAATGTCGGTTCAGCAGTTCTAATGTTGGAGAAAAACTGTTGTTTTATGCCTCTTAAGCAAAAGCTGGGGCGGATTAAACGCCACTACAACAACATGGGGGAGCTAATGGTGGCTCTTGTCATGTACGCCGACTCTGATAGTACCAAGGACCCCGAGTCTGATGACGAAAGGCTGGGTAAGGGAAAGAAGGGCAGCATCACGAAAGGGCAGCAGCATAACCCGATGAGTCAGGGTGGCAGTGGTAATCGCAAAGCTGATGGTAATTTGGATTTTGTGGCTAACACCAATGCATAGGATAATAATCAGCGCCGCAAGGGAAAGCCGCCCCCTCGGTTTGGCGGGCCAAGATTCAATCTTGAGGAAATAATGAATCAGCCCTGCCCGAAGCATGGTACGCGAGAAAAGCCGGCCACTCACCTCTGGAAGGATTGCTTTATTATGAGGGAGTATAGAAATTCCAACTTTTTCTAGAACAATCATGGGCCAGATGGCGGCCCAGGATCCGGTTTTCATGGTCCGGGTCACGGTGGTGGCGGTTCTAATTCCGATTTCCAAAGCCAAGGCAATCAGGGTGGTTTTCATCAATAGTCTGGTCAAGGGAATCAGCAGCAAAAGTTTGGTTATCAGAGTAATCCAAAACAGTTGAATAGTGGACAGTATCATGTCTTCACCACGAGCTTGTGTAAGCGAGATCAGAAACTCCATAAGAGGGTAGTAAACATGGTTGAGCCGGCGATCCGCCATTATTTACGATGGTCTGAACACCCTATTCTTTGGAGTTGTGAGGATCACCCACCCCGGGTTGATAATCCAGGCCACTTAGCTCTAGTGGTAGCACCACAGGTTGGAGGGTACGGGTTTACTAAGGTCCTCATGGATGGAGGCAGTAGCATTAATATCCTTTATTATGATACTTTCCATCGTATGGGATTGACTGACAAAAATCTTAAGCCATCCAATACCATTTTCCATGGAGTGGTGCCTGGTAAGTCGGCGTATCCTATGGGAAAGATCGCTTTGGAAGTGGCCTTTGAGGATGAACATGATTCTAGAGCGGAGACTTTGACCTTTGAAGTTGTCAAAATCCGGAGCCCGTATCATGCTCTGTTTGGACGGTCGGCTTATGCTAAGTTCATGGCAAGGCCGTGTTATGTTTATTTGCAGCTTAAGATGTTGGGTCATAAGGGCACCATCATGGTACATGGGAGTTGGAAGATAGCCTTGGATTTTGAAGAAGGCGATGCTGCTTACTCTGAGTCCATCTGTGCAACAGAGGAGTTGAAATTTTACAAGGATAATGTTGACCCATCGGATATGACATCTTTGAAGAAGCCAACCATAGAGCATGACCCCTTGTTGAAGTTTAAGTCAGGAGATGACACTAAGCTAGTTGATTTCGTTCCTGGTGATTCATCCAAGCAGTTCAGCATCAGTGCTAATGTAACATCCCGAATTTTCAATTTGGAATGTTATACACTAGATCGTCATTGCATATCATATTTTATTGCATTTTGGTTGATCCAGAAATTTCACGCAACTCAAGGACCCTCGGAGAGAGTTGGGGATTTCGTTATTTTCATATTTGAGTTTTCTCAAATTTTGAAAATAGGATCATTTGATTTTATTTATTTTATCTTCAATTGTTTCTATCACAAAATATAAGAGAGGGAATAAAATGACTTTCCCAAAATAAAGAAATATTAAGGATTTAATAATAAAATCAAATAAGATTTTATTTTATATTTATTTGCTATTTTATTTGAATTTATGAAAAAATGCGCGTTTTCCAAAATTGCATTTAGGCCCCAAATAAATGTTCATCCTGTGCGGCTTGATTTTAGAAGCCGGGGAAAATTTATTTCAGGATTTTTGGAGTCGGTTTAGTTTTCCTTTTGTTTTTTTCTGAGCGTAATTATTTAAAAAAAATCCGAACCGACCTTGGGCCGTGTCCGGCCAGGACTCCGCCTGGACGGGGCTTTATATAGTGCGACCCCGGGCCGCCCCTAGCCCAAAGCCGCCGCCGCCGCCCACCCAAACCCTAGCCACGCTGCGCCCTAGCCGTCGTCGCCGACGAGGAAGAGTTGTTGTTATGCTAGTAGACGTGGATTGGGTGAGTATATCCATGACAGATGTGAGATTGTTAAATTAATGGTTTATCTAAGGTGGCAACTTAAATACACATCTGGGTGGAATGAGGCACCTGGGTATTCCAGCGATTGCCTGTTTTTCTTTTGGACCGCCACCCAGGCTCAGAGGGATCATGAGATTATTCATACTAGAAACTTCCGTGTGCAGCCACAAGCTACTATGGGCTCTAGCATAGTTGATTAAGTTGTGCGAACTCTTACAGTGGTAGACTAGCAGATGTAGGGGAAAGTAGGTGTAACGGTCTACCCGATCGTAAGGTGTGAGCGCTTCTGAAAAACTATGTGTCGGTCATCCGTTTCTCAAACACCATGTAGTGCAAGAATCCCAGCGGAGGAGATCGAGTCTTGTGGGGAAAAGTGCGCAAACCTCTGTAGAGTGTATAAACTAATCATGGTTAGCCGTGTCCCTGGTTATGGACATCTTGAGTATCTAGTACTTGGATTATCATGTGAATCTCATCATGTTACTCTAATTAATTTTGTTGCGTTTGAATGATGATGCTTAATTGGGATTGAGAGGGTGTCTACACTCTCAATGTTTAACAACCACCATGATAGCTAAATAAAATTTATTCCTTTGAAGTAGGGAAAAATTGGCTTTACGCAAAACTGTAACCATAGAGCTTTCCACCAGCCAAATATGCATATAGTATAGTCTTATTCTTTCTTTGCTCTCTATGTGTTACATTGCCAGCATATTCCATGTGCTAACCCGTTTCGGGCTGCAACGTTCATGTTGCAGACTTTTCAGACGACGAGTAAGGTGCTTTTAGGTCGTGGTTCTATACTCAGTGATGCCGTTGGAGTTGATGGACTCACTTATCTTCCAAGCCTTCCGCTGTTATCGTTATTAGATGGCCTTAAGCCATATTTATTGTAATAAGTTCTCTTTTGAGACACTCGATGTAATAAGTGTGTGATTTCTACTCTGTTATAAATCCTTCAACTACTGTGTGGTGTCAGCATTACTGATACAGGGATGACACCGGAGCATAGAGATTGGACCGTTTGAGGTCTGGTCGCTACAAGATGGTATCAGAGCACACGCTGACTATAGGACACGACCACTATGTTAAAGCCCTAGATCACTACTCACTCTTCTCTTTCTGACTCCTCATCTTTTCTACTCTTTTAGGATGGCGGATGCAAGGAACAAGTTCACGCAACCGGATGAAGATACACCCTTTGGACGTCACTTGAAGGAAGTCACTAGATATCTGAACATAGGAGTACCAAGCTTCACCGGAACTTACAACGCCACTTTACCTGAAGAGGATCGCTGGATGATTCAAGTTCAAGTTCCAGGAAGGACGTTCATGCCAGTCACCGAGCCCATAGAGTTTTCCTTTGATGCACCAACCTGGAGTCTAGGAAAGAGCATGGTAGCTCACATCGCCATGGGACGCATTGGAGAAGTTTACCGCAATGATCTCAAGGATACTATCTACCAGATTTGTGGGCGCCGAGATGAGCACTAGGAGATGATCAGCACCAGGAAGGATAGATCAATTGCAGCTTTTATCCAGGAGTTAAACCAGCACATTCGACGTCAGGAAAACCAGATGTGCACCGACATGATAGATCTGAAGAAGGCGAGGACAAGAATCAAGGAACTGGAGGAAGAACTCAAGGCTACACGTGAAGATTATGAAGAGGAAATCAAAGTATTAGTGGAGAAGAATGACGATCTGATCAAGAAGATCGGAATATTTATGGGAGGCCCTACACCAGTAGAAGAAGACGAAGAACCCAAGGAGATTTGCCTAGAATACTACATCATCATCGACGACACCGACTCAGATCCAGATGATAGCGATGATGACAATGTTGATGAAGCTGGAGCAGATATCATGGAGTCTGCAACCGAAGAATATTTCTAGTAGACCATCCCAACAGTAGTAGTAGTCCACCATGTAAATATAGTAATACGAGCACTTTTGCGATAGTTAGATCGATTGTATGCCCTTGCTTGATTGAATGAAGTGAATTGTTTGTTTTTGCCTCATGTGCATATGGGTAGTGGTTTCTCTCTAGACCCCTCTCTATTCTTAAATCTCATCTTTTCTAAACCCTCAGATGCCTCCGAGACGTGACCCCGGATTTACCTTTCCACCGGAGCTCACTCAGTTGATCCAGCAGCAGAACACGTTGATGCAGTTGCTAGTCCAGAATCAGAATCAGGGAAACAACAACAACAACCCACCACCACCATCACCTATTGATCACTTAGCCCGTTTTCTTAGGCTGAATCCGCCGGTGTTTTCCAGTAGCACCGAGCCGATAGTAGCAGATGATTGGTTCCGCAAGACAGCAAGGGAGTTGACCACGGCAGGATGCACAGATGCGGAAAAGGTGAAGTTTGCCGCACATCAGCTTGACGGACCCGCAGCATCATGGTGGGAGAATTTCACAGCCACTTTCCCTATTGACACTGTCACATGGGACCAGTTCCAGCAGGCTTTTCGTACTGCCCATGTTTCAGCAGGAGCTATGGCCCTGAAGAAGCGTGAGTTTCGCAACTTGCGCCAAGGAGGACGGACAGTTGGCCAGTATGTGGAGGACTTTAGTAAACTAGCACGTTATGCCCCAGAAGACGTTGCTACGGATGCAGCTAAGCAGGAGAAGTTTCTGGAAGGACTGAATGATGAGTTGAGCATCCAGTTGATGGTAGCAACCTTCAACAACTACCAGGAGTTGGTAGATCATGCTCTTATGATTGAAGGGAAGTAGCAGCAGATTGAGAATCGCAAGAGGAAGTATGGACAAGGGAAGTACAATTCAGGAGCTCAGTAGAAGCCACGTTTTACCCCTAGACTAGGCGGACATTTTCAGCATACCCATGGAGGAGGTAGCTCGCACAATCATAATGGCACCAAGAATGGTAATGGGAATGGAGGAAGCAACAGCCAGAACCATACCAACCCATCAACCCCAGCCAAGAGAGACCTGAGCCAAGTCACTTGCTTTAAGTGCTAGAAGACCAGGCATTATGCCAATGAATGTTCTGAATCTCAGAATGGAAATGGCAATGGAAGCTCTGGGAAGAAGACAAACCCTTTCAACAGGGGACAGGTGAACCACGTTGATGTGGAGGAGGTTGAAGAGCAGCCGGATGCAGTAATCGGCAAGTTTTTGGTTAAGTCATTTACTGCACTCGGTCTTTTTGATACTGGTGCATCGCATTCATACATATCAAGGGGATTTGTGGATAAGTATAACCTGCCCACCAAAGTTCTTAGAACACCCATGTTAGTAAGCTCACCAGGAGCGGAGTATATGGCTAGTAAGGGATGTTTTCAAGTGCCATTGAGTATAGGTAGGCTTGTGTTTCCCTCGGATTTGATCATTTTGGAATCACAAGGTTTGGATGTAATTCTGGGTATGGATTGGCTGTCGATGTATGGAGGAAACATCGACTGCGCCAGTAAGTCAATTTTGCTTACCACCCCAAAAGGGAGAAGAATCAGGTATGTATCCCGGCATGTGCCTAAGAGGACCCAAGTAAATTTGTTAACAGGAGTTGTGCAGGAGGAAGTACCAGTAGTGAAGGATTTCCCTGATGTATTTCCAGAGGAGTTACCAGGCATGCCACCGGATAGAGATATTGATTTTTTGATTGAGCTTTTGCTAGGCACAGGGCGAATATCTAAGAGACCATATAGGATGCCCGCAAAGGATTTGGAAGAGATTAAGAAGCAGATTAAGGAGTTACTGGTTAAAGTATATATCCGCCCAAGTTCTTCGCCTTGGGGATCGCCAATACTCTAGTGGATAAGAAGGATGGATCGTTAAGGATGGTTGTTGATTATCGAGGATTGAATGAAGTAACCATCAAGAACAATTAACCACTACCGGTGATCAATGATCTGTTTGATCGATTGCAAGGAGCTAAGGTATTTTCAAAGATCGATCTACGATCAGGATACCATCAGTTGAAGATTCGAGAACAGGATATACCTAAGACGGCTTTTACCACCACGTATGAGCTGTACAAGTATACGGTTATGTCATTTGGTCTGACTAATGCACCTGCATATTTTATGAACATGATGGACAAAGTGTTTATGGAGTTTTTGGATAAGTTCGTCATAGTGTTCATTGATGATATTTTGGTTTACTCGAAAAATGAAGAGAAGCATAAGGAGCATTTGCGTTTGGTACTTGGTAAGCTCAGAGAACATCAGTTATATGCCAAGTTTAGCAAATGTGAGTTTTGGTTGAAGGAAGTTGGATTTCTCGGACACGTTATATCCAGAGAAGGTATAGCAGTAGATCCCACCAAGGTTGACACTGTGACAAATTGGGAAGCGCCAACAATAGTTGGAGAGATCCGGAGTTTTCTTGGACTTGCAGGATACTACCAGAGATTCATTGAAAATTTCTCGAAGATTGCGAAGCCTATGACGGAGTTGTTGAAGAAGGATACCAATTTCATATGGACTGAGGAATGTGAGGCCAGTTTCCAGGAGTTGAAGAAACGTTTGGTTACATCACCTGTATTGATTTTGCCGGATCAGACCAAGGATTATGAGGTGTATTGTGATGCTTCACGTCGAGGACTTGGAGCAATGCTTATGTAGGAAGGAAGAGTTGTTTCATATGCCTCCCGACAACTTGGAGACACTTTCTCATTGGAAATCATTGTGAGGTGTACACGGATCACAAGAGTTTGAAGTATATTTTCACGCAGAAGGAGTTGAATCTCAGGCAAAGGAGATGGTTGGATCTCATCAAGGATTATGATATGAGATTGCATTATCACCCCGGAAAGGCTAACGTAGTAGCCGACACGTTGAGCCATAAAAGTCATGTCAACACCCTAATGACGGGAGATTTACCAAGGGAGTTAGCCGAAAATCTTCGTGAGCTATGTTTGGAGATAGTCCCGAAGGGCTATGTAGCAACATTGGAGATTCAGTCTACTTTGATGGATAAGATCAGAGAAGCCCAGAAGAATGACAAGGAGATTGCTTCTATTAAGGAAAAAATGAACAAAGGAAAAGCTAAAGGATTTCGTGAGGATGAGCACGATACCTTATGGTTTGAAGACCGTGTTTATGTGCCTAATGATTTAGAGATCAGGAAGTTGATTCTGCAAGAGGCCCATGATTCACCATATTCGATTCACCCAAGAAATACCAAGATGTATTTGGGTTTGAAGGATATTTTCTGGTGGACCGGAATGAAGAAGGATATTGCGGAGTATGTAGCAGTTTGTGATGTATGTCAGAGAGTAAAGGCAGAGCATCAGAAGCCAGCGGGATTGCTACAACCATTGCCGATACCCGAATGGAAGTGGGATAAGTTAGGCATGGATTTTATTACAGGATTGCCCAGAACTCGTTCAGGCTATGACTCAATTTGGGTTGTAGTCGAACGTTTGACAAAGGTAGCTCATTTCATTCCAGTGAAGACTACTACACTAGTGCCAAGTTGGCAAAGATATACATGACCAGGATCGTATGTCTGCATGGAGTTCCAAGGAGCATCGTATCAGATAGAGGAACCCAATTTACCTCAATGTTCTGGAATCAGTTGCATGAAACTTTGGGTACCAGGCTAGACTTCAGTACAGCTTTCCATCCACAAACAGATGGACAGACCGAGAGAGTCAATCAGATTTTGGAGGATATGCTGAGAGCTTGTGCGCTAGATTATGTACCTAGTTGGGATGAGAATTTGCCATATGCAGAGTTCTCTTATAACAACAGTTATCAATCCAGTTTGAAGATGGCCCCTTTCGAAGCCTTGTACGGAAGGAGGTGCAGGACCCCATTGTCGTGGGATGAAGTTGGACACCGTCAGTTGTTTGGACTGGATCTGATTAAGGAGTCTGAACAGAAAGTAAAATTGATTCGCGATAGGCTCAAGGTAGCCCAGTCCAGGCAGAAGAGCTAGGTAGATTCAAAACGCAAGGAGACAGTTTACGAGGTCGGAGATCGAGTTTATCTTTGAGTATCTCCACTTCGAGGAGTTAAGCGCTTTGGAGTTAAGGGAAAGTTAGCGCCACATTTTGTAGGACCATACAAGGTTTTGGAGCGTATGGGAGAAGTAGCTTATAAGTTGGAATTGCCCGAAGGATTGTCAGGAGTTCACGACGTGTTCCACGTTTCACAGTTGAAGAAGTGCCACGCAGAGATGATTGGTATACTGCTAAGAGATACAGTGCCACTGGAAGCAATTCAGTTGGACAGTGATTTGACCTACGAGGAGAAACCAGTCAAAATTCTTGAGTATGCCAGCCGAGTCACCCGCAACAAGGTTATCAAGTTTTGCAAAGTTCAGTGGAGCCACCACACAGAGGATGAAGCCACCTGGGAACGAGAGGAAGAATTGCTGAAGGACCACCCTCACCTATTTCCTAGCCAACCCGAATCTCGAGGGCAAGATTCATCTTAAGGGGGTAGGTTTGTAACATCCCAAATTTTCAATTTGGAATGTTATACACTAGATCATCATTGCATATCATATTTTTATTGCATTTTGGTTGATCCAGAAATTTCACGCAACTCAAGGACCCTCGGAGAGAGTTGGGGATTTCGTTATTTTCATATTTGAGTTTTCTCGAATTTTGAAAATAGGATCATTTGATTTGATTTATTTTATCTTCAATTATTTTTATCACAAAATATGAGAGAGGGAATAAAATGACTTACCCAAAAATAAAGAAATATTGAGGATTTAATAATAAAATCAAATAAGATTTTATTTTGGATTTATTTGCTATTTTATTTGAATTTAGGAAAAATGCGTGTTTTTCAAAATTGCATTTAGGCCCCAAATAAATGTTCATCCTGTGCGGCTTGATTTTAGAAGCCGGGGAAAATTTATTTCAGGATTTTTGGAGTCCGTTTAGTTTTCCTTTTGTTTTTTTCCTGAGCGTAATTATTTTTAAAAAAAGTCTGAACCGACCTTGGGCCGTGTCCGACCAGGACTCCGCCTGGCCGGGGCTTTATAGAGCGCGACCCCGGGCCGCCCCCAGCCCAAAGCCGCCGCCGCCGCCCGCCCAAACCCTAGCCGCGCTGTGCCCTAGCCGCTACCGCCTGCGCCGCCACGCCGCCGCCGCCGGAGCTCGCCGCCGACGAGGTCGAGCCGCCCGCCGTTTTTTTAGAAAACCGTTGGTTTTCACCAGTTTTTTTGGGTTTTTTTAGATTTGTTTTTTTAGATAGATCGGTTTTTTCTCGGTTTAGTTATTTAGAGCTCATTCGTTCATTTTAATGAACGCGTTCATTGTTTAGATCTAGATAACAAACGTTCGTTCGTTAATCTGTTCGTCGTTTTCTTTTCTTGGATTAAATCCGTGATTTTTCTGATCGCGATTTCTGATCCGATTTTCGTTCTAGTATAACTTTTCGCTCGTTTATCGGAATCAGGCGATTCAAGCGCCTGGAGTTTCGCCTCGAAACCCTCTTTCCGTTTAACCAACTCAAACCAGTTTTTGCTTCTGTAAAGTTTAACCTAGATCCAGAATAGTAAACGAAGCTTGTTTCTTTTGCCGTTTGTCTTTCGTTGCTTCGTTCGATTTGATTCTTTTTGCCAACCGGAGTTCTTAAGTTGAACTTTCTGGTTAGTTCTCTTATTTGAGTTTTACATGTGCATTAGTTGAGTACTTATTGTGTGCTTGCTTGTTTGTGATAGAGTACCCGGAGTGCGCCGCTTGCTACTTCGAATCTCTAGATTTCACGGATCATCAGCAAGGCAAGTAACAATTTGATCATACCTCCTACTACCCAGTTTTATTGCATTAGATCAATCCTCACACATTGCATGATTAGGATCTAATTAAATTGTGGGTTTTGGGAAGTAGATGAGGTAGTACCTATTACCTGTTACTATCAAACCTTTGGGAGTTACTTCTACGTTTGCTTATATTGCAATGCTATGCTAGTAGACATGGATTGGGTGAGTGTATCCATGAAAGATGTGAGATTGTTAAATTAATGGTTTATCTAAGGTGGCAACTTAAATACACATCTGGGTGGATTGAGGCACCTGGGTATTCCAGCGATTGCCTGTTTTCCTTTTGGACCGCCACCCAGGCTCAGAGGGATCATGAGATTATGAATACTAGAAACTTACGTGTGCAGCCACAAGATACTATGGGCTCTAGCATAGTTGATTAAGTTGTGTGAACTCTTACAGTGGTAGACTAGCAGATGTAGGAGAAAGTAGGTGTAACGGTCTACCCGATCGGAAGGTGTGAGCGCTTCTGAAAAACTATGTCTCGGTCATCCGTTTCTCAAACACCATGTAGTGCGAGAATCCCAGCGAAGGAGATCGAGTCTTGTGGGGAAAAGTGCGCAAACCTCTACAGAGTGTATAAACTAATCATGGTTAGCCGTGTCCCTGGTTATGGACATCTTGAGTATCTAGTACTTGGATTATCATGTGAATCTCATCATGTTACTCTAATTAATTTTGTTGGGTTTTAATGGTGATGCTTAATTGGGATTGAGAGGGTGTCTACACTCTCAATGTTTAACAACCACCATGATAGCTAAATAAAATTTGTTCCTTTGCAGTAGGGAAAAATTGGCTTTACGCAAAAATGTAACCATAGAGCTTTCCACCAGCCAAATATGCATATAGTATAGTCTTATTCTTTCTTTGCTCTCTATGTGTTACATTGCCAGCATATTCCATGTGCTAACCCGTTTCGGGCTGCAACGTTCATGTTGCATACTTTTCAGACGACGAGCAAGGTGCTTTTAGGTCGTGGTTTTATACTCAGTGATGCCGTTGGAGTTGATGGACTCACTTATCTTCCAAGCCTTCCGCTGTTATCGTTATTAGATGGCCTTAAGCCATATTTATTGTAATAAGTTCTCTTTTGAGACACTTGATGTAATAAGTGTGTGATTGCTACTCTGTTATAAATCCTTCAACTACTATGTGGTGTCAGCATTACTGATCCAGGGATGACATTGGAGCACAAAGATTGGACCGTTTGAGGTCTGGTCGCTACAGCTAATCTGGATCCGAAATAGGAAAGCTCGCTCATCAAGTTCATCCATGAGAATAGGGACATCTTTGCATGGATGCCTTCAGACATGCCATGTGTACCGAGGGAACTCGCTGAGCACACTCTCAACATTGATCCAAAGTTTAAACCAGTCAAGCAAGTCCTTCGCCGTTTCAATGAAGAAAGGCGTAAGGACATTGGTGAAGAAGTGGCCCAGCTCTTGGCAGATGGATTTATTGTGGAAGTGTTTCATCCTGAGTGGTTGGCTAACGCGGTGCTGGTACTTGAGAAAAATGGTAGCTGGCGTATGTGTGTGGATTACACGGACTTAAACAAAGCCTGTCCGGCTGATCCCTTTGCTCTCCCCTGTATTGATCAGATTATTAATGCTACGGCAGGTTGTGAGCGTTTGAGTTTTTTGGATGCTTATTCTGGTTATCATCAGATCAAGATGGCAGTTAAGGACCACGAGAAGACGACTTTTATCACTCCCTTTGGAGCCTTCTGCTATGTGTCTATGCCTTTTGGCCTCAAGAGTGCCCAGGGGACTTACGAGCGGTGTGTACAGAATTTCCTTCATAGTCAAATCGGGCATAATGTTCATGCTTATGTGGATGCTATTGTGGTGAAGTCTAGGAAGGAGACCCTGATAGATGATTTGAAGGAGACCTTTGACAATCTCCGGGTCTACAAGATGATGCTTAACCCCGCCAAGTGTGTCTTCGGAGTGCCAGCAGGCAAGCTCTTGGGCTTTCTGGTTTCTTAATGGGGTATTGAAGCTAACCCGGACAAAAATAAGGCTATCACTTCCCTGGATAAACCAATGTGTATTAATGATGTTCAGCGTCTGGTGGGTCGAATTGCGGCTTTAAGCCGGTTCATAAGTCAGCTGGGTGCGAAGGCTATCCCTCTGTACCAGATGATGAAGAAGACATATCATTTTGTCCGGAGTGATGCTGCTAATCAGGCATTCGAGGCCTTGAAGAAACAGTTAGCTGAGCCGCCGGTCCTTGCTGCTCCCACTGATAAGGAGCCTTTGTTGTTATATGTGGCTACCAACAGCTGAGCTGTCAGTGTGGCTATTGTAGTGGAAAGAAAGGAGTCGGGCAAGGAATATCTGGTTTAGCGGCCAGTTTACTACAGCGGTGAGGTACTTATTGAGTCCAAGCAGAGGTATCCCTCCGCATTGGCAGAAGCTTGTATATGGGGTGTTCATGGCTAGTCGAAAGCTCAAGCAATATTTTCTGGGGAATCCCATTCACTTCGGTTAGTTATGCTCCTTTAGGGGATATTATTAAAAATAGAGAAGCCACAGGTCGGGTAGCCAAGTGGGCCATTGAGTTGGACCTCATGGTTTGAAGTATATGCCTGGCACAGCCATCAAGTCTCAAGCACTTGTGGATTTCATCAACGATTGGACAGAGCTGCAGATGCCTAAGGAGAAGCCAGATAAAAAATATTGGACTATTCACTTTGATGGATCCAAGCAGTTGGAGGGCTCGGGGCTGGAGTTATCTTGACTTCCCCACGAGGTGATAAATTTTGTTACGTTCTCCGGTTGATGTTCCCTTGTACTAACAACACAGCTGAGTATGAGGCCTTGCTCCATGGTCTTTGGATGGCTAAGGAGATGAATTTAAGCCAGGTGAGGTGTTTTGCCGACTCAGATTTGGTAGCTCAGCAAGTTTCTCGCACTTGGGATTCTAAGGATCCACTCATGGCGGCTTATCACCGAGAGGTTGATGCTATCACTAGTCACTTCAAAGGTTATCAAGTTGAATTTTTTTATCGCGGAAAAAATGAGGCGGTTGATGCTTTGAGCCGGTTAGGGTCCCAGCGTAAGTCAGTGCCACCTAACACTTTCTTGGATATCCTGCATAACCCTTCAGTCAAATTTCCTACAGAGGAAGATTTGGCTATTCCTGACCCCAGAAGCCCAATTGGTGGCGGCTCTTCATGCCATTTGTGATTGGACAGTTCCATATTTGGCTTATATGACCCGGGGCGAGTTACCTAAGGATGAAACTTTGGCCAGGCAGATAACCCGGCGGTCTAAGTCAATGACTATTGTCAATGGAGAGTTGCATCATCATAGTATTACAGGGGCGTTTCAATGTTGTGTTTCTCCTGAAGAAGGTCGTGAGATCCTATGAGAGATTCATGAGGGAGACTGTGGTCATCATGTCGGCTTTAAGTCTCTCGTGGCCAAGGCTTTTCATCATGGATTTTATTGGCTGACGGCTCACGTTGATTCTGAGGATTTGGTCAGTAAATGTGGTGGTTGTCAGAAATTTTCAAGACGAGCTCATGTGTCGGCTCAAGAATTAAGGATGATTCCAGTTACTTGGCCATTTGCAGTCTGGGGGCTTGATATGGTTGGGCCTTTCAAAATGTCCAAAGATAAAAGACTCACCTTTTGGTGGCGGTTGACAAATTCACAAAGTGGGTTGAAGTAGAGCCGGTTAGTAAGTGTGGCGCGGCAACATCGGTGCAATTCATCAAAAAGGTGATTTTCCATTTTGGCTTTCCCCACAACATTATAACTGACAATGGCACTAATCTCTATAAGGGTGCTATGAAAGAGTTTTTTCAACAAGAGCATATTCGGCTTGATGTATCATTCGTGGCTCACCCCTAGTCCAATGGTCAAGCTGAACGGGCCAATCAAGAAATCTTGAAAGGCATCAAGCCCCGTCTTATGGTCCCTTTGAAGAGGATGCCGGGTTTTTTGGGTGGAGGAGTTACCTTCCGTGTTATGGAGCATCAATACCACCCCAACAGATCTACGGGTCACACGCCTTTCTTCATGGTTTATGGAGCAGAGGCAGTTCTCCCAAGTGACATCTGTCACGATTCGCCTCGTGTGGTGGCTTATCTTGAAGCTGATAATGAAAGAGCACGTCAGGATGCACTTGACCTGTTAGATGAGGAGCGTGACCTTGCGGCGGCTCGTTCGGTGATTTACCAAAAAGATAAGCGCCGTTATCACAGCCGCCGGGTTAAAACTAGAATCTTTTAGGAAGGTGATTTGGTGCTCCGAGTTATCCAGGATCAAACTGATATGCACAAGCTATCCCCACCTTGGGAAGGGCCCTTTATGGTCAGCAAAAATCTGAACAATGGGTCATACTACCTTATCAATGTTCAAGACCACAAGGACTCACGCACGTCGGAGGAGGAGACCCGCCGCCCTTGGAATATTGCTCATCTTCGGCCTTATTACACTTGAGCCATTGGCTCTTGTGATGTACATGTTTTGACAATGTATATATTATGATGGATATAATAAAGACGGCATCCCTGATAATTCAGGGCCTCTGTCGTTTCATTTCTAAGAGTAATGAGTCTTTATTGTTACTTCATATGATCACTTGGGGGCTTCCTGCTCATTGAGCATAGCTACGACTACCCTCTTGATCCGGCTTGTACGCCACGATTACTAAATACTTGGGGGCTTCCTGGTCATTAAGCATAGCTATGATTACCCTATTGATCCGGCTTTTATGCCTAGAATGAAATGCTACTCGGGGGCTCTCTGTTCAATGGACAAGAGTTTTTATGACCCTTGTAGTAGGCTTGGAAGCCAGGTATATTCACCTAAAAACCCGGGTTATCCTGCCTTTTTAAGTTCGCCATTCCGCCCTGATTGATTGGAATGACTCACCGTACTTTTGACAAGTCAATCTTATACAGACCCTGAACTTGTCAAAGTTAAAATGACGATTGGTGATGTGAGGCCCGACTTATAAGGTTGAATGAAGGTTTAACTCAGCGGCTGTGCGGCCCTTGAAAAGCACTTGACTTGAAGGCCTGGCAGCCTATGAAAAGCCTTGGTTTTTGTTTTCTATTTGATTTGAACATTTTTTAGCTTCATTTTTTGTGATATATTTGAAAACTAATGAAGGATATGTTGCCTTATGGTTCATATATGAATTTATCCGGCGTTCGTTAACCCGGCCTGGCTTTGGACTTTAAGTCGCCAATGTATGGTAAATTTATGCGCTTAGAACGATGTGCTCTATGTTTTGGGATATTACCCCTTGCTTCATACGGCATTGTAAGCCGGTGGTACAAATCAATTGAACATGGCATTGTGCTCTCAATCTTTGGGGTTGTCATCCTTACGGCACAGGTATGATAAGCCGGCAGTGTGAGCAAATATCACAGGTATGATATTTTGTTATGATTGTATAAGGTTATGATTAAACCGGCCCTCGTTATGGACTGTTTTAGTCATCGGTGGTTTTTATATAGGGTATTATGACCCGCTCTGGAGTAAACCGCCAGAGCACTTGAGATCTGTTTATGTGCAGGGAAAATAAAATCCGCTCTACATACTTGATGATATCATAAGAATAAGTGGCAGATCTTCAACTGGCGGATCAATAGTGTTAAACAAAACAAAACATGCATAATGGCATGACAGATCAAGAGTTTAACTAGCCTATTAAAATGCATCTGATGCCCCAAAAGAATAATTGTTTTGGCAGTTTCACAGAAAACGGGTGCTAAGCCGACCTGCGACTTATGGATTTTGGCCTTGATGAGTTGAAGGTTGTGGATCATCCAGCACCGGTTCATCCTGCTCGTCTTCACCCAGTGGCTGGAAGTTAGTGGTTGCCCAGTTTAACCCAGTCAATGCTCTGAATACAGCTTCATCACTTATAAGTGTTGATGGGCCAACATCAGGGGCAAAAGTGTGCTTACGGATCGGAGGAGTCAGGTCCTGAGAAACGTGAGTCGGCGCCTTGACCTTCTTGTTATCGGCGTCATAAACCGGCTGATAATGTGAAAGATTAGTGTCTTCAGCCAGCTTACTGGCTAGAGGACGCATTTCCCTTGCAATTGCGGAGAAGTCTTCTGTGCTGAAGGGTGACCAGTCTTCTTTTACGCTTGGGAAGCCATTTGCCAAGTCCGTCGGTTCAAGATCAGTTAGCCATGCTTTGGCCCGGGTTAGCGTTGTAAGTGCACCGGATCTGGCAGCGGATTCTTCAATTCTCCGATCCGCGGAGGTAGCATAGATAACTTCTCCAACGTATCCTTGATGAGGGTTGGAGGCTGTTTGTTGTGAGCAGCTGTGTAGATGACCCGTTGTGCGCCAGTACATAACTGCTCTATGAGCGTGTAGGCGGCTTCCAGTTTTTTCCGCATGTTTGAGCCAAGGTGGGCAACTCTGGAACCTGTATCATTAAGGAAATTTGTAAGCCAGTAGCACATTGATTAACATATAGTAAAAATATTAAGAGGAAGTTATTGACTGAAAATGGCAGCAGTCATGGCATTGATTTGCTGTTTTAAACCGGCAAGCTCTGCAGCTACCGGCTTAAGGGCCTCTTCAGCATCCTCAGACCTCTTCAACAGGGTTGGCCTCTCTGTATCCCAACCCGCCTGTTCAGCTTTGAAGCCTTCTTTCAGCTTCTCCATTTCTGCTAAGGCAGTGGTCAGCTCCTCTTTGGCATTGGAGGTTTCTGCTTGCTGAGACTTGAGGTTTTCTTGAAGGTCAGCGACTTGGGATTCTTTGCTACTAAGCTCGGCCTACAAGAGAAAAACAATAAATGAGATTGCAATGAATTTATTTGATGTCCCAAGCACAATACAAGTATTTTCCTTGGAACTTGGGGGCTAATGCCTATTGCTCTTTTTCAAGACAAGATTATGATGATCTAGTTGTTATATGCTGATTTTAGCCGAGTCATGGAGGCTCTGTGCTTAAGTTCTCGGGATATATATGGTATTGAGACCCAGCTTATCTTAATAGATTAAGCCGGCCCTTGAGGGATATAGATGAGAAATTAAATCTTTGTTATCTAAAGTCCCGGTTCATCTTGACAGATTAAACCGACCCTTGGGGGCTATACATGCAATGTTGAAGTACTATAAGTCCTGGTTTATCTTGAAAACATAAACCGGCCCTTGGGGGCTACTGGATTTGATCTATGCAACTATTGAAGTTTACAGCACATTCTACTCTATCATGTCCAATAAACTTGGCGGCTAAGGGAAGTATATTCATATGGAAAGGAGTTGCAGTGTTTACCTCATAGCGCTCCTTCATCAAGTTTACTAAGCCGGCTTCATAGTCGCAGCTTGTACAAAGACGGTTCAAATACCCAGAGTGAATTTCTTGGGCACTAAAACTGGCTTAACTGTCCAGATTGGCTGACCACTTGCCCTTGTCAACAATAGGAATTTATTCCATAGCACTGTGTTTCGATAGGACAGTGGGTTGGCCTGGCTCTGTATAGCCATGCAAAGTGATGGTAACATCATCGTCTTTTTCTTACGCCGGTTTAATAGGACTTGCCGTTTTGATGGGGCTTGGCGGATCGGTGATGGCCAGGTCAGCATTCATCTGGTCAACGTCAACATTGTGATCAATTGGTGGCGGTTCATCAACTGTGGCTTCAGGAGCTTAAGTGGTTTTTTCTGTTTGCTGCTCCGACTCAGAAGGGTTCTCAGGAGTTTTGGTCACCTTAGCCTTCTTGCTGGGTTTTTCCATGGCCCTGTGAATGAAATGCAAGGTGAGATTAGTACAACAATTGGGTATATAATTAAAAGCAAAAGCTTGATAATCTTACCCTGGCACCAGTTTGAAGGCCGGGATATGAGTCCCTATTGAGTCGCTAGAGGAAGAGTGAGATGTTCCCTGATAATTTGAATAGGAGAGATTAAGAGGTTTTCGGTAAACACCAGCCTTTGGATAATTTAAGTCAGAAATTTTTGAGACCTCCTATCGACGTTTGCGAGGTGCTGGGGTGTTCGGTAAGCCGGAGGATAAAACTCCGCCGCCACTATTCCGAGTTATACGGCGAGCTTCATGTTGCTGCTTCTTCAAAAGAAAGTTGGGATCCAAGTGAGCTAAAGGGTGAGAAAAGCTTACTTTACGGCTTGCTTGTTGGGTTTTTTGTGTTGGCAGAGGTTCTGAGCCGGAGGAAAGAATAATTACCTCTGCATCATATGCACGGCTGGCGTTGGCCTCCTCATGAGAACAATCATTGTCAATGAGATGTATAAAAAATGAGCCAAGAGATTCAAGTTCTACCTCCGACTTATCATCATCACTATCATCATCCAAGTTTAAATCGGCGTGCTCAATGGTTTTCTTCTTAGCGGGCCTCTTGGTGACCTTGGTCTTGGTATGAGGCGGTTTGGCCGGTTTTTCTTGCGGTTTCTTCTTCCAAAATGAAGAGTTGGCCTGTTAAAATCAAAAGATCATAAGTGGGCAGTATTAATGCAATGTGATTAAACAGAAGGTGTGCAACATTTACAGTTGGCTTCTTGTTGAAGGAGCAGAAAGGACTAAGTCATGTTTTACTGCAATCTGCCAAAGATTCGTTCAACAATGCCTTGATGGCTTCATTAATTTCTACGTCAGACAGTTGAATGTCGCAGTGGCACTGGGGATCTTTTAAATCGCTAGTGTATTCACACATTAAGCCGGGTCGACGGCTTAATGGAAAGATTCCCCATGATACCCAGCACCGAACAAAGTCGATGCCGGTTAGGCCATTAGCCGTGAAGGTTCTAAGCTTTGAAAAAGCTTGTGCATATTTGGCATGCTCCTTTGCGTTGATCCGTGGGGGAAGTGGATGTGTGTTGCTAAGCCGGTGGTCACGGTAACCCGGCAGAGGATTTTCGTCTGCTGGGGATGTGTCTTGACAGTAGAACCAAGTTTGGTTCCAATCTTTGGGATGACTCGGCGGCTTGGCATATGGAAAGCTGGCTTCTTTCCTCTTCTGAATTGAAACCCCACCGAGTTCCAAGCTGGGCCCGTCAGTAAATTCTGTCTGATGGTTTAAGTAGTAAAATTCTCTGAATAATTCAATTGTGGGCTCCTCTTGAAGATAAGCTTCACAGAATACTTCGAAGTTGCAAATATTGGACACATAATTGGGCCCAATATCTTGAGGGTGAAGTTGGAAAAAATGAAGTACGTCACGAAACAACTTTGAGCCGGGCGGGCTGAACCCCCAGGGTTGATTCCTTCAAATGTGCCTGTGACCTTGAGCTCTTCCTCCACTATCTGGAGTTTGCGGATGACCTTTGGGGAAATCAAATTCAACCCGGCCCCGCTGTCAACCAACATCTTTGTGACCTTGAGGTTGCAGATTGTTGGTGAAACCAACAACGGCAAGCACCCTACCGCGGTGGTGTGGTCAGGGTGGTCCTCTTCTTCAAAGATGATGGGCGTGCGTGACCACTTGAGCAGCTTCCGAGAGTCTGCCGCTGGCTCCACGACATTAACTTCATGCGCCCACTGTTTAAGCTGGCGGTGAGAGGAGTACATAGATGCACCCCCATCAACGCACATGGCGTCAGTGGCCTTCTGGAATTCCTGTTGGTTGGTTTCCTATTCATTCGCTCCATCAGTTTCATCATTGCAATCTTCCTTCTCACACCCTCTAGCGGGTTTTCCTTGATTCTGAGGAGCCTTGCTGGGGCGACTTGCTTCACCACCCCGGCCCTTCCCGTCGGTGCCATTCTGACCTTTCTCCTTATCACACTTCTCATACTCAGCCCTCTGCTTCTTGACGAGTTGTTCAACTTGATGACACTCTTGGAGATCGTGGCCCTTGGTGTGATGAATCTTGTAGTACGACCCGTCACCTTTCCCAACCTTCTCAGCAGCCGCAGCCTCCCGGCAGTTTGTGCACGCAGCAACTTCCTTGACGGGGGCTTCAGCCTTAGCCTTCTGACTGGTACTCATTGTGCCTGATCCCTCAACGGTCATTACTGCCTTATCCTTGCGCCTCTTGTTGCGCTTCTTGTTCTTCTTCTTCTGACTGGTGGCCTCGTCGTCATCCTCTGCGTCGATATTGACGCCATCTTATTCTCCAGGGAGTTTCCCTCCCTCCTCCATCCGAGCACACTTGTCCACCAAGGTGTAAAGCTCCTTCGCAATCTTGGGCAACGGAATGTTTATCTTGGAACGTATCCGATGGTTGCGCACGTTGGACTGGAATGCAGCTATCATAGCTGCCATGTGGATATCGGGAATATTTCTATGGACTCGGCTAAACCTTTGCATGTCCTTCTGCAGTGTCTCTCCTTCCTTCTATGGGAGAAGCTGCAAATCGCTGGGCCGCCCTGGTTCTTGATGGCCACTGCTACCTCTTGAGCATGCGTTGGTTTTCCCTTGAAGAGGAAAGGGTGATGCAGCAAAGTAGCGTAAGTATTTCCCTCAGTTTTTGAGAACCAAGGTATCAATCCAGTAGGAGACTACATGCAAATAGCCTAGTACCTGCACAAACAAATAAGAACCTTGCAACCAACGCGATAAAGGGGTTGTCAATCCCTTCATGACCACTTGCAAAAGTGAGATCTGATAAAGATAATAAGATAAATATTTTTGTTGTATAGATTGGAAAATAAAGATTGCAAAATAAATGGCGATAGAAATGTCTAGTTGACGGGAAACTAATATGATGTAAAGTAGACCCAGGGGCCATAGGTTTCGCTAGTGGCTTCTCTCAAGATAGCATATATTACGGTGGGTGAACAAATTACTGCTGAACAATTGATAGAAAAGCGTAATAGTTATGATGATATCTAGGCATGATCATGAACATAGGCATCACGTCCGTGCAAGTAGACCAAAACCATTCTGCTTCTACTACTATTACTCCACACATCGACCGCTATCCAGCATGCATCTAGAGTATTAAGTTCATAAGAACAGAGTAATACATTAGGCAAGATGACATGATGTAGAGGGATAAACTCAAGCAATATGATATAAACCCCATCTTTTTAAACTCGATAGCAACAATACAATACATGCCTTGCTTCCCCTACTGTCACTGGGAAAGGACACCGCAAGATTGAACCCAAAGCTAAGCACTTCTCCCATTGCAAGAAAGATCAATCTAGTAGGCCAAAGCAAACTAATAATTCGAAGAGACTTGCAAAGATATCAAATCATGCATATATGAATTCAGAGAAGAATCAAATATTGTTCATAGATAATTTGGATCATAAGCCCACAATTCATCGGATCTCGGCAAACACGCCGCAAAAAGAATTACATCGAATAGATCTCCAAGAACATCGAGGAGAACTTTGTATTGAGAACCAAAGAGAGAGAAGAAGACATCTAGCTAATAACTATGGACCCGAAGGTCTGTGGTAAACTACTCACACATCATCAAAGAGGCTATGGCGTTGATGTAGAAGCCCTCCGTGATCGAATCCCCCTCCGACAGATCGCCGGGGAAGGTCCCCAGATGGGATCTCACGGGTACAGAAGGTTGCAGCGGTGGAAAAGTGGTTTCGTGGCTCCCCTGGATGTTTTTAGGGTATAAGAGTATATATAGGCGAAGGAAGTAGGTCGATGGAGCTATGAGGGGCCCACGAGGGTGGGGGTGTGCCTGCCCCCTGGGCGCGCCGCCCTACCTCGTGGCCGCCTCATTGCTTCCTTGACCTCCACTCCAAGTCTCCTAGATTGTGTTTATTCCAAAAAAGATCCTCGCGAAGGTTTCATTCCGTTTGGATTTTGTTTGATATTCCTTTTCTGCAAAACACTGAAATAGGCAAACAAACAACAATTTGCACTGGGCCTTCGGTTAGTAGGTTAGTCCCAAAAATAATGTAAAAGTTCATATTAAAGCCCATTAAACATCCAAAATAGATAATATAATAGTATGGAACAATAAAAAATTATAGATACGTTGGAGACATATCAGCCGCCCATGAAGGTGCCAACGAACTCATGGCACAGGTCAGTTCCAGGTCGAGATGGAGTTCTCCAGCAGGTGCATCAGCCAAGACCTCACATTTGGCTTGAGTGACAAAGGTAAGTAGTTGGCAAAAAACCTTCTCATCTCTTCCCCCGGCAGCTTGAACAGCGATGGTGTAGATGCTCAAGAACTCTGTAGGGTTCAATCTCCCATCATACTTCTTTGGTATCTCTAGCTTGAACGTGCGAGCGGACGACCAATGGACTTGCCGCAGCTCACAGGTGAAGGCAGGGCACCCAGCCTCGAAAGGCAGGTACCCGCCCCCATAGAGCGCAGCCTCGTCGACTTTGGGGCCATCGTGCCGATTGGACCGGTGGTGGTTGTCGCGTCGTCGCTCGATGGTGACGAGCGCGCTGATACGTCTCCAACGTATCTATAATTTTTTATTGTTCCATGTTGTTATATTATCAATCTTGGATGTTTTATAATCATTTTATAGTCACTTTATATCATTTTTTGGTACTAACCTATTGACATAGTGCCAAGTGCCAATTGTTGTTCCCTGCATGTTTTTTACATCGCAGGAAATCAATTCCAAACAGAGTCCAAACGCAGCGGAACTTTTTCTGGATTTTTTTGGACCAGAAGACAGCCAATGGGCCGAAGAAGCGCCTGGGGCTGCTCCGAGGGGAGCACAACCCACCAGGGCGCGTCTAGAGGACCAGGCGCGCCCTGGTGGGTTGTGCCCACCTCGGGTGCCCCTTGAACCGCCTATTTACTCTATAAATACCCCAATATTCCAGAAGCCCTAGGGGAGTCGACGAAAGTCAATTCCAGCCGCCGCAGAGTCCAGAACCACCAGATCCAATCTAGACACCATCATGGAGGGGTTCACCACTTCCATTGGTGCCTCTCTAATGATGCCTGAGTAGTTCTTTGTAGACCTTCGGGTCCGTAGTTAGTAGCTAGATGGCTTCATCTCTCTCGTTTGATTCTCAATACAATGGTCTCTTGGAGATCTGTATGATGTAACTCTTTTTGCGGTGTGTTTATTGGGATCCGATGAACTTTGAGTTTATGATCAGATCTATCTCTTTTTATCCATGAAAGTAACTTGAGTTTCTTTGATCTCTTATATGCATGATTGCTTATAGCCTTGTATTTCTTCTCCGGTATTTGGGTTTGTTTGGCCAACTTGATCTATTTATCTTGCAATGGGAAGAGGTGCTTTGTAGTGGGTTCGATCTTACGGTGCTTGATACCAGTGATAGAAGGGGAACCGACATGTATGTATCGTTCCTAGTAAGGATAAAATGATGGGGTCTATTTCTACATAAATAGATCTTGTCTACATCATGTCATCGTTCTTATTGCATTACTTCATTTCTCCATGAACTTAATACACTAGATGCATGGTGGATAGCGGTCGATGTGTGGAGTAATAGTAGTAGATGCAGGCAGGAGTCGGTCTACTAATCTTGGATGTGATGCCTATATAATGATCATTTCCTGTATATCGTCATGATTATTTGAAGTTCTATCAATTGCCCAACAGTAATTTGTTTACCCTCCATTTGCTATTTTGCTTGAGAGAAGCCACTAGTGAAACCTACGGCCCCCGGGTCTCTTTCTCATATTATTTGCCTTTGCGATCTATTTTTCTTTACATTTATTTTCAGATCTATTCTATACCTACTAATAAAGAAAGGTGCGTTTCGCTAATTTTTTCATCCGTTCACCCATATTTTTTTTCATACTTTTGTTATTACCCAAGGTGGTACTAAATTTCTGTTTTTGTGTTTTTCGCCCGAAACAGAAAACAACCAGTACTGTTACGTGCATCTCCTGGGCCTCAGGATTACTCATGGGCTGCCATGCATGGGCTTGTTGAAGCAAAAAAATATCGCATTGTGCGGAATCGAACTCAGGACCTCCTCTAAGATCCAGGAATGAGCTACCATCTGAGATATCTCTTGCTTGTGCAAAATTTAAGGATATGCAATCTAACTAATAGTAGCAGATCGCTCTTTTACACCAATTTCCATTAACTTATAATACAGACGACTGCGAGAATCAACAGGTAAAGATGGAAAAGAAAGCAAATAGACGGCTAACACTTGAGGGTCGGACAACAGTGCAGGCCATTGATGGACAAACAACCAGAGGTGAAGGAAGGACAAACAGCAGGAGGTGTCCCCGATACGAGGCCATGGGTGGGCAAACAGCCGAAGGTGAAGGGAGGGCGCGGACGGCTGAGCAACGCATCGAGCTCCACGCACGGACGTGGCGATCGAGGATGATATCAGCTGGCTAGCTCGAGCGGAGACGATCGGTTAATGGTGGCTAGCTCGGGCGGAGACGATCGGTTGATGGCGGTGCCGGAGGGGCAGTCAACGCTATCGTGGTCTCTCGGCCAACTATACGGCGGCGCCGGTGGGTTCATTCATCTCGGACTACATTGTTGAACTATGCTCTCCTTTCTCTGTGGCCATGTGAATTAATCATCACAATTTTCATCATGCCTTGAAATTTCAGTGGGATTCAAGTTCCACGCCAATAAGCTTAAGAGAGTTCCATCACTGCTAAGAAATCAAGGTGCCATTTACTGAACCTCTTCATCCCCTTTTTGAAATAAAAGCTTCCTTCTTCTTAACAATTTATACAATGTATGTGTATTCCAGGTGAAATACGAGAAGTTGGTGATTGAGAAGGAAGGCGTTGCGTCCGCTCTTGTAGTTGAAGCCGCCGCAGACAAGCACTACACGAGGTATGATATACTCTGTTTCATGCAAATACAGACATCACAGGTATGAGACGTTGTGGCTGGTCTCGTCGAGCAAGTAGGAAGCCGATGCCAAGCTAGATGGTCGATGTGTTTCACCGTGTGGTGTCTACGTCAGATCGATCGCTGGATTAGCTAGCTCACTTTCTGTCCTTGTCATGCAGACGACGTACTAATTGATCAAAGGTTTTGCTGGTACGGCCGACCGAAAAGTATTCGACTGGATCCGAACTACTTTGTTATGACGTATTGGCATGTGATGTCGTCCAACAAATTGCTGTCATACGCTATCCATCGTGTTTCAATTTTTTCTCTTGCATCGCCCAAACTGCTTGAGGGAAGCTCCTCTAAGCTAACCTTCCGGCTGCTGTGGCAAGCATGTCCATGTTCGGTGCTTTCAACAACAAACAATCTTCTATGGGGTAGATCTTGTAAGTGGGAGCATAGTAAATAAATACTCCTTCCGTTCCATAATATAAGAGCCTTTTTAACACTACACTTGTGTAAAAAAATGCTCTTATATTATGAGACAGAGGGAGTATGATTTATCTAATCCATTGTATTAAGGAGTTCTATACTTCTGCTTCATGCAAAGACTATTCTATTATTAATTTGGCTATATATAGTGGAAAAGTCAAAAAGTATCCTACTTAAGTAGTTGCCTTATTTGTAATAACAGCACTAACCTGAAAGTTAAGCACACCAACTAAGCTTGATTTTTTCTCTAGAGGCAGTTCAAAGAGCCCAAAGGGATATTTTCCTACGTAATCAAACTGTAAAATGTACACTATCAAATTGTTGTGATCTTCATCATCTCCTCCTAATTGCACAATATCTCTTTATTATTAATTTCACCACAACAAAATTATTGTACTTTTCTTACTTGAGAATTATTCCAACACAACCGAATTATTGTACTTAGTATGCTAAACAACACGTTATTTCTAATCCTCAAACCAGAGTTCGGGTAGTTCCTAAAACTTTACTTCTCGCGTGGTCATTGCTTTTAGTAAGATGTCATCTGGTAGTTTCACAATAAAAGAAAAAGTTGTTATCCTGAAATTTATTATATTTTATTTTTGTTCAGCAGTGTTTATTTTATTTTTGTTCAGGGGTATCTCTCATGTGTCTCAAAATATTTTTTAAAAGGTCTAAGGGCTATTTTTAGTCACTAGTGATCGATCCCCCACCCTTGTCGTTGATCCTTGCCGAGCTTCAAAGACCCTACCACAAAACGCCAGTTCACTAAAGTATTCTATTCTTTTTCTGCTTTTGTGTCTATACTGTAATCACATGCCGTACAATTCCTCTCAAAAAATTACTCCCTCCGTTCCTAAATATAAGTCTTTTTAGAGATTCCAATATGAACTACATGCAAAGTAAAATGAGTGAATCTACACTCTAAAATGTGTCTATATACATCCGTATATAGTTTGTAGTAGAATCTCTAAAAAGACTTATAATTAGGAATGGAGTAGATAATAACGCGCACCTTCTTATTTTTATATGTTTTGTTATCTGGTTGTCTGGTTGATAAAGGGGAATTTGCATAGGTGCAATTAAAATGATTACTGTTATAGCTGACATATGACTTGCATGGTTTAATTTGGTATATTTTTGTTGCACCTAAACATTAGGTATATAAACATGTTCATCGAGGTTGAGAAATCATTATCGAATTTGAAATTATCAGGATCTCATGCATTGTCAGGTTGTTTTACCTCATATAGAGCAAGAAGAGTTCCAACCAGGACATGACAAGATCAAAACAAGCATAACCCTTTCGGGTTTTCTTCCTTGCTCAGTTCGTTGCCACAACAAAAAATTAACACTGTATTCCCATTGCAACGCACGGGCAATTTTCTTATTGAATTTAAGTACACACCAGTTTTATCTCCCGTTGCAACGCACGGGCATTTGTGCTAGTAAACCCAAAAAATACAAAAATACCTTGCTGCAATTTATTCTTATTTATTTTATTTGGCGTTCGATCTATCAATCTACTACAATTTATTCACGTCCGTTTGCCAATTTCTGGCGCCGTTACCCAAAAGGGATTGACAACCCCTTTAATAGGTCGGGTTGTGGGTATTTGTTATATGTGTGCATGTGTCGTTCACGTATTGTTGCTTGATTCTCCTACTGCTTCGATAACCTTGGTTTCATCACTGAGGGAAATACCTACCGTCGATGTGTTGCATCATCCCTTCCTCTTTGGGGAAATACCGACGTAGCTTCAAGCCGCATCAAAAGGAATTTCTGGTGTCGTTGTCGGGGAGGATCTTCAACATATACCTGGTTCCTAATCACAAGACTCATCTCCTCGCAATTTACATTATTTTCCAATTGCCTCTCGTTTTCCTCTCCCCCACTTCAAAAAAATTGTCATTTTATTTCGCCCTCTTTTTTGTTCGCTGTTTTCTTGCCGGATTTGTTTTTGGGTGCAATTTTGTTGCATAGTCATCATGGCTCAAGAGAACACAAAGTTGTGTGATTTCTCAAATATCAACAACAATGATTTTATTGGCACTCCGATTGCTCTCACCACTAGTGCGGAGTCTTGTGATAATAATATTGCGTTGTTGAATCTTGTTATATAAGATCAATTTTCCGGTACTCATAATGAGGATTCTGCGTCCCATCTAATACCTTCATGGAACTATGTGATATGCAAAAGAAAAAAGATGTGGACAATGATATTGTGAAGATGAAATTATTTCCGTTTTCTTTGCGTGATTCTGCAAAAAATTGGTTTTCTTCTTTGCCTCGCAATAGTATCGATTCTTGGAATGAGTGCAAAGATGCTTTTATCACTAAGTATTTTCTTCCCGCAAAAATTATTTCCCTTAGAACCCAGATCATGAATATCAAGCAACTTGAACATGAGCATGTTGCACAATCTTGGGAAATGAGGAAAATGATGCTAATGAATTGCACAACTCATGGGTTAAATCTTTGGATCATCATACAAAATTTTTATGCGGGATTGAATTTTGTTTCACATAATCTTTTAGCTTCCACCGCGGGTGGTAGTTTTATGGAAATTAATTTGGGTGAAGCCACCAAATTGCTTCATAATATCATGGCAAATTATTCACAATGGCATACCGAAAGAGCTCCTACTAGTAAAAAAGTTATTTCGGTTGAAGAAATTTCTTCTTTGAGTGAAAAAGTTGATGCTCTTATGAAATTGGTTGCTAGTAAAGTGTTCCTATTGATTTCAATGATATGACTTTGTCTACTTTGATTGAGAAAAATAGTGATGCCATAGATATGAATTTTATCTCGCGAAATAATCTCAATAACAATGCTTATAGAAGTAATTTTAATCATTGGCCTTTTCCTAGTAATTCCTCTAATAATTATGGTAATCCCTATGGAAATCCTTCTTATAATAATAATAGGAAGACCTCTGATCTTGAGAGTAATATTAAAGAATTTATCAACACGCAAAAAGTTTTCAACACTACCATAGAAGAAAAGTTGAATAAGATTGATGATATGTCCAGAAGTGTTGATAGAATTTCTCATGATGTAGAAAATCTCAAGATGAAATTTTTTGTGCCTAAAGTTTAGGAATCAATTAAATCTCTCTATGTTTCTATGGATGAAAGTAAGAAAAGAACCGGTATGCTTAGAGCTAAAAGAGAATTTTTAGAAAAAGTGTTTTCTAGTGATTACTTTCATAAAAGTGATGAAGATCTTAAAATGATTGGTGTTTCTTCTATTGATTCATTTTTAGTAAAGTTAAGATTGATGAAAAAGGGACTGGAGAAGAGTCAACTTTAGTTAGAAGGCGTCCCGAGAATTCGGAGGGTGAAAATCTTGGTGAGAAAATTGATAAAGGTGGGTTTGAAGAGGTCAAAACTTTAACTAGTGATGTACCCACTCTTTTTGATTTAAAAGACTTTAATTATGATAGTTGATCTTGATTGTATTTCTTTGTTGCAATCCATGATAAATTTACCCCATGCTTATGAATAAAATAATGCTTTTACCAAACATATCGTTGATGCTATGATGAAAGCTTTACAAGAAAATTTGGAATTAGAAGTTTCAATTACTAGAAAATTACATGATGAATGGGAACCTACTATCAAAGTCAATATTAAAATTTATGAGTGTTTTGCTTTGTGTGACTTGGGTGCTAGTGTTTCTACAATTCCGAAATCTTTATGTGATGTGCTTGGTCTTAGCGATATTGAAGAATGGTCTTTAAATTTGCACTTGACGGATTCTACTATAAAAAAGCGTATGGGAAGAATTAATTATGTTCTTATTCTTGAAAATAGGAATTATGTGCTCATAGATTTTATTGTTCTTGATATTGATTGCAATCCGTCTTGTCCAATTATTCTTGGTAGACCGTTTTTATGCATGTTGTGATTGATATGAAAGAAGGCAATATTAAATTCCAATTTCCTTTGAGGATGGGTATGGAACACTTCCCTAGAACAAGAATTAGGCCACCATATGAATCAATCATGATGGCATCTTATGGATCTCGAAACAAAGATGACAAAACTTAGATCCTTGCTTTATGTCTAGCTAAGGGCGTAAAACTATAGCGCTCGTTGGGAGGCAACCCAATGAATAAAATTTATTTTTGCTTTTCGCTTTATGTTCTTGAGTTTTAGCAGAATTATGCTACTGTTATGATTGTGTTTTTTGTGTTTTAATTAGTGTTTGTGCCAAGTAAAGCCTTTAGGATCTTCTTGGGCGATAGTTGTTTGATCTTGCTGAAAAACAGAAGCTTTTGCACTCACGAAAACAATTATCATTTCTAGCCAAAGAGCGATAAAATACCAATTCGTTTTGAAAAACATTAATATACAAATTTCGCAGGTCATCCTAATTTTTCAAAGTTTTTGTAGTTACAGAAGTATTCGAAATATCCAGATTTCTACAGACTGTTCTGTTTTTGACAGATTCTGTGTTCTTTGCGTTGTGTGATTGTTTTGATGATTCTGTGGTTTTCTTTGATGAGTTTTTGCCATAGAAAAGTTGGAATACAGTAGATATAATGCAAGAACAAAATATGAATTGTTTTGCTACAGAACTTATAGTAGTGGTTTGCTTTCTTATACTAACGGATCTCACGAAGGTTTTGTTGAGTTTTGTGTGATTGAAGTTTTCAAGTTTTGGGTTATCTTACGATGGATGAAGGAATAAGGAGTAAGAAGAGCCTAATCTTGGGGATGCCCCGACATCCCAAACTATTATCTGAAGAGAGCAAGCAACTAAGCTTGGGGATGCCCCTGAGTGGCATCCCCTCTTTCTTCTAACGACCATCGGTATTTTACTCGAAGCTATATTTTTATTCGTCACATATTATGTGTTTTGCTTGGAGCGTCTTGTATGATATGAGTCTTTGCTTTTTTTATTTTGTGTTTTAAGTCTTGATTCCTTGCTGGACACACCTATTTGAGAGAACCAAAATTATGTCATGACTTGTTAGAATTGCTCTCTATGCTTCACTTAAAAAATTTATGAGCTATGGATTTGCTCTAGTGCTTCACTTATATCTTTTTGAGCACGGTGTGCTTTAATATTTTTGAAGAAATTCTCTCTTGCTTCACTTAAATTAATTTGGGAGAAAGAAATATTATGATCATGATCTTCACTTATATTTGTTTGAGCTTATCAAAAGCAACACATGAAAATTAGTCCCAAAGTGATAGATATCCAAGAAGGATATAATAAAAACTTTCATGAAGATCATTGGACAAAATAAACTTGATTCTTAGTAATAGTTTTGAGATATTATGAATTGATATGTGAGTCAACTTGATGAGTAATTATGCTTTAGTAAGAATATTGGTGTTAAGGTTTGTGATTCCCTATGCAAGCACGAAAGTCAATAGTCATGCAATGCAATTATATCATACTTGTGGTGCATTATTTGGTGTTAATTATGCTTAATGAAAGCTTATGAGATTATTTGTTTCTTGGTTGGTCGCTTTTCAATCTTTTGCTAGCCTTCATTTTCCACTAAGTATGATCACTACTTGTGCATCCAAAATCCTATAAACCAGTTTTGCCACATGATTCCACTATACCTACCTATATATGGTATTCTTTTGTCTTTCTAAGAAAATTGGTATGTGCCATCTCTAATATTCAATATAAATTTGTCTTTTGTGTGCTCGTACCGCTCGCGAGGCGGTGAGGGGTGGCTAATGTTTTCCATGCTAGATGTGTTATTCTCACAATGAGTGTTTATTCACTTGTCATTGCACGAGAGTAAGACAAAGGTATTAGGGATGCCCAGTCCCAAAATGAAAAATGAATTTACTTTATGTTGTCAAATAATAAATTCCTTGGAAAGTGTTGGTATGGAAGGCACCCGTGGATACGGTTAGCCATGGAACGTGAAAGTATGGTGGAAAAGGGAATAAGCTTTAATTTATGTTTGGGAACCGCCTATGGTATATCTAGCATGGAAAGTGTTGGGAACTCTAAGTCGTTTTCGTTGGTGGGAAAAGTGTGCCTCTCAAAATGTTTTTTATCTCTCAATTTTCGCTTTGAGCTTTGGCACCTCTACAAATCCCTACTTCCCTCTGCGAAGGGCCTTTCTTTTACTTTATGGATTTTTTATTTTTGAATTTGAGTCTCCATATTCTCTTATAATCGCCTCTACAAAGCACCAACTAGGAGGCACTATGATCGTACTTGAGCATTGGGTGTAGTTAATATGCGAGTGTGTTTCATGAATGGATCAATGATTGAGCATGATGGGCTAGGGATAGCTTATTTTAGCGTTGATATTTTGAAAGACATGGTTGCTTGTTGATATGCTTGAGTATTTAAGTTATCATGTCAAAACTAGACTATTACTTCGAACAATATAAAAGTCCAAATGTCCATGCTATAAGGAAAAGAATATGAGATGACATGTTAGGCAACATTCCACATCAAAAATTCTGTTTTTATCATTTACCTACTCGAGGACGAGCAGGAATTAAGTTTGGGGATGCTGATACGTCTCCAACGTATCTATAATTTTTTATTGTTCCATCTTGTTATATTATCAATCTTGGATGTTTTATAATCATTTTATAGTCATTTTATATCATTTTTTGGTACTAACCTATTGACATAGTGCCAAGTGTCAGTTGCTGTTTTCTGCATGTTTTTTACATCACAGGAAATCAATACCAAACGGAGTCCAACGCAGCGAAACTTTTTGTGGATTTTTTGGACCAGAAGATAACCAATGGGCCAAAGAAGCACCTGGGGGCTGCTCCGAGGGGAGCACAACCCACCACGGCATGCCTAGAGGACCAGGCGCGCCCTGGTGGGTTGTGCCCACCTCGGGTGCCCCCTGGACCGCCTACTTACTCTATAAATACCCCAATATTCCAGAAACCCTAGGGGAGTCAACGAAAATCAATTCCATCCGCCGCAGAGTCCAGAACCACCAGATCCAATCTAGACACCATCATGGAGGGCTTCACCACTTCCATTGGTGCCTCTTCGATGATGCGTGAGTAGTTCTTTGTAGACCTTCGGGTCCGTAGTTAGTAGCTAGATGGCTTCCTCTCGTTTGATTCTCAATACAATGGTCTCTTGGAGATCCATATGATGTAACTCTTTTTGTGGTGTGTTTGTTGGGATTGGATGAACTTTGAGTTTATGATCAGATCTATCTTTTTATCCATGAAAGTTATTTGATTTTCTTTGATCTCTTATATGCATGATTGCTTATAGCCTCGTATTTCTTCTACGATATTTCGGTTTTGTTTGTCCAACTTGATCTATTTATCTTGCAATGGGAAGAGGTGCTTTGTAGTGGGTTCTATATTACGTTTCTTGATCCCAGTGACAGAAGGGGAACCAACACGTATGTATCGTTGCTACTAAGGATAAAACAATGGGGTCTATTTCTACATAAATAGATCTTGTCTACATCATGCCATCGTTCATATTGCATTACTCTGTTTCTCCATGAACTTAATACACTAGATGCATGCTGGATAGCGGTCGATGTGCGGAGTAATAGTAATAGATGCAGGCAGGAGTCGGTCTACTAATCTTGGACGTGATGCCTATATAATGATCATTGCCTGGATATCGTCATGATTATTTGAAGTTCTATCAATTGCCCAACATTAATTTGTTTACCCACCGTTTGCTATTTTTCTCGAGAGAAGCCACTAGTGAAACCTACGGCCCCTGGGTCTCTTTCTCATATTATTTGCCTTTGCGATCTATTTTCCTTTGATTTTATTTTCAGATCTATTAAACCCCAAAAATACAAAAAATACCTTGCTGCAATTTATTCCTATTTATATTATTTGGCGTTTGATCTATCAATCTACTACAATTTATTCACGTCCGTTTGCCAATTTTTGGCGCCGTTACCCGAAAGGGATTGACAACCCCTTTAATACGTCGGGTTGCGAGTATTTGTTATTTGTGTGGAGGTGCTATTTACGTATTGTTGCTTGATTCTCCTCCTGATTCGATAACCTTGGTTTCATCACTGAGGGAAATACCTACCGTCGTTGTTCTGCATCATCCCTTCCTGTTTGGGGAAATACTAACATAGCTCCAAGCCGCATCACGCACCCTCCATCTACCTGTCCTTCAGGGCTCATCGTCGGCCTTGACATGCCCGAGGATTGGATGAAGCCTTTGATACATCATCAATCTCTTGGTCGCTTGACCCTTGTGCTGGTTGCTGTGGTGAGGATTGCACCATGGAGGTGGCCCCTTCCGCACAGCCAGCAGCATGGGCCGCTGTCGTCTAGGGAGGTCGTGGCGGGCCAGCTTGCTATGAGCCTCCAGCCTCAACAAAGCCAATCATGCTCTGAATGGTGGCTCTCCACTCATCCATTTGATCAGCTACCGGCGGAAATCTCAGCAGCAGCTGGGCCCGTGCCATGGCCCCTGAAGCGGTGCTTGGCATAGGAGAGGATGATGTAGACTGCAGCGTTGCCTAGCTCTTGATGGTGCCGGTAGTGGCGGCGCCATGCTCCTGCCATTGGGATCCAGTTGCTTGGATGGCATGGTGACGAGGTGGTGGTGCGTGTGGACCAATGACCCCGTTCGGAGCATTGGCTGAGCCAGTTTGCTCTAGCAGTGGTGCATGTCCTGCGACCGCGCCCGCGGCGGGGATGACTGGAGGATTGTGATTCGCCTCAAGGAGAACGTCACGCTATGCCCCTCAGCTAGGCAGGGAGGACAAAAGGAATAAACTCTCTACCCGTACCTCACAGAGCGTGGTCGCCGGGATGTTGTTGGTGTTGTCCTTCTCCGATGCCTCCTGCTCCTGCCCCGGCCGCGGGGGAGGCGGTAACAACACTGCCTGCGTCGACCACGTCCCCCGCAGCGTCCACACCTCCATGCGTCCCTGCAGTCCCCGTGACATCGGTGGTCGCGAGTGGCAGGGCCTTCGAGGTGGACGGGTGTGCTGCGGCACCGGGCTTCTTCTTGGGCGCCATAGTCGATGGAGCTGTTGATGACGAAAATGGCGATGAAGGTGACACGCTGCCTGCGCTCTCGGGATTCGCACAAGTGAACCCCCTACCTGGCACGCCAACGATGTCATGGGAAACCACGACCACCTATGGGGCCACGAGCCCCTTTTGGTTCCGCGGGGGGATGGGCACGTCGCACAAAGAGCGGAGAAGCATAACACAACACGACAGAGATCACATGGGCAGTTTTACCCAGGTTTGGGCCGCCGTGAGACGTAATACCCTACTCCTGCTTTGGTGGATTAATAGTTGATAATGGTGGAGAACGCGACGCTCTTGCCCGACAGGGTTGCCTCGGGGCAGGAGTGGCTACGCGCGTATGACTATGCGAGGGTCTGAATCCTCTCTATGGTTGCCATGGGCCTTCTTTTATAGATAAAGGGGTAACCACAGTGGCAAATCAGTCTTTTACACACTGATTAGATAGAAAATAGTGCTATCATACCTAACTCTGCAGGCAGACAGAGCGCATTAAATGCACCGCTCAGTGTCACATCACAGCATGCCCGGTAAGCCTTGTCGGGTTGTTTTGCCAGCTTTGTGCCTGCTTGCATGACACATCTCAGGACGGGTGTCATTTGGAGGTGTTTTCTATAGGAAGTGGCTGCCTAGTGGCAGGAAGCAGCCACTTAGTCACTTAGGGGCTTGACACCGCATCGATCGATGATGTGCGTCGCTGTGAGGTGGTGTGGTGGAGTAGTTCGCCTCCGCAACCCCGGCAGGCCTACCAGGACGGTCTCGAGGCTTGCTTCCAGGGTAACCCCAACCTCGCCAGGCTCGCTTGCCCGGCAAGGGAGGCTTTCTCCCTTAGTGATATCTTTCTTCTCTGGCTCGACTTGGTCTTGTTGATCTGCACTTTGATTCTTCAAAGGACTGATCCTTAGTGCTTGGTTTGATCTAGGGTGATGCAAACTTTTCCTTACGCCTATGCACAGTCTAAGCAACGGACCCAGGGTTTGTTGCACCGACAAGCATGATCGGTGTGTACCATTACTTTGAAATCAACAATGTAAGATCTGAATTTATCACAAGCAAACACGACTACTAAAAATTCTTTTTCAGTAGTAGCATAATTTCTTTGGGCACTGTCTAGAGTTTTGCTAGCATAATGAATAACATTCAATTTCTTATCAACTCTTTGTCCTAAAACAGCCCCAACAACATAATCACTAGCATCACACATAATTTCAAAAGGCAAGTTCCAATCAGGTGGTTGAACAATAGGTGCAGAAATCAAGGCTTTCTTAAGTGTTTCAAAGGCTTCTACACAATCATCATAAAAAACAAATGGAACATCCCTTTGTAAAAGATTTGTAAGAGGCCTAGAAATTTTAAAGAAATCTTTAATAAACCTCCTATAGAAACTAGCATGACCAAGGAAACTACGAATACCTTTAATATCTTTAGGACAAGGCATTTTCTCCATTGCATCAACTTTAGCTTAATCCACTTCAATACCTCGTTCAGAAATTTTATGTTCCAAGACAATACCTTCATTAACCATAAAGTGGCACTCCTCCCAATTCAAGACAAGATTAGTTTGCTCACATCTCTGCAAAACTCGATCAAGGTTGCTTAAGGAATCATCAAAAGAAGTTCCATAAACGGAGAAATCATCCATGAAAACCTTGATATGTCTCCAACGTATCTATAATTTTTGATTGTTACATGCTATTATATTATCTGTTTTGGATGTTAATGGGCTTTATTTTACACTTTTATATTATTTTTGGGACTAACCTATTAACCAGAGGCCCAGCCCAAATTGCTGTTTTTTGCCTATTTTAGTGTTTCGCAGAAAAAGAATATCAAACGGAGTCCAAATGGAATGAAACCTTCGGGAGCGTGATTTTTGGAACAAACATAATCCAGAGGACTTAGAGTGGACGTCAAGCAACCAATGAGGAGGCCACGAGGCAGGGGGCGCACCTACCCCCCTGGGCGCACCCTCCCCCTCGTGGCTCAACCGACCTACTTTTTCCTCCTATATATACCTACGTACCCCGAAAACATCCAGGAGCACCACGAAACCTATTTCCACCACCGCAACCTTCTGTACCCAAGAGATTCCATCTTGGGGCCTTTTCCGGAGCTACGCCGGAGGGGGCATTGATCACGGAGGGCCTCTACATCAACTCCATGGCCCCTCCGATGATGTGTGAGTAGTTTACCTCAGACCTTCGGGTCCATACACTACAAAAAAATACACTTCCGTGATGATACGTGTTTGTCACAGTAGATCGCGTTTTTTGTCATGCATGTACATCCATGATGATTTTATGACAGAATCAAGATAGTCATACCTATGCTGTCGTAGAAGTGTTCCATGACATTACAAAAATTATCATCACGGAAGTGTGCACTTCCATGACGATAAATCACACGTCACAGAAGTGCTTTCGTCAAGGGTGACCAACACGTGGCATCCACGGTAACAGAACGCCGTTAAGCTATCAGGTCGGGTTTTGGATCCGATAACCCGTTAACAGCCCCGACCAATGGGGATTTTCCACATGTAAAATCTTCATTGGCTGGAGGAAACACATGTCGGCTCATCGTTGGGACAGATGTCATCCACTCATTGGACAAAAGGCTCCTATGATACGTCGACACATGGCACGGCCCAACAGAGGCCCATTCCTGTGAAAAGGCCAGCCCGTTTGACTTGGTCAAAAGGCGGCAGGCCGGCCCATGGAAAGCCTGTTAACGTCCTGTTCGCATATAGCCCATTTACACCGCGCTAACCCAAGGCCCGTTACGCCCTATCCAAATTAGGCCTAGTAGCATCATCTGGGCCATCCAATATGATTCCAGCCCGTTTTCACTTTTGGCCCATGTATGGCCCATGACATCTTTCGGCCCATATGAGGCCCTATGTAACTCTTGGCCTATTAACGACCCGTGGTGAAACTGGCCCGTAATGAACAGTGTATCACTTAACACCCATTAACGGCCCATAGTGAAACTGGCCCGTAATGAACAGTGTATCATTTTATACCCAATAACGGCCCGTTATTCTGTTGGGCCGTTTCCAGCCCATGTTATCTTTCAGCCTTCTCAGAGCCCATTTATTCTTGGGCTCATTTCCAGCATTCGTTTACTTACGGCCCGTTACTGTCATTTTATGCTTGTGGACCAAATTCAACCCATGGTTACAGTCGGCCCGTTTGTGGTCCGTTAATATGTTAGGCCATTTTCATAGCGTCATCAAATACGGCCTATTAATGATGGCCCGTCATGGTCGGCCCATGAACGGACGATTCCAACTCTAGCCCGTTTACGGCCATAATGTGGCCTGTTATTGGCCCATGTTTGGCCAATCGATCATACAGCCCGTAGAAGGCCCATTGATGATACAGCCCGTAGAAGGCCCATTGTTTCTACGGCCCGTAGAAAGACCATTGTTTCTACGGCCCGTAGAAGGCCTTCTGTTTCTACGGCCCGTAGAAGGCCCACTGTTTCTACGGCCCGTAGGAGGCCCAGTGTCACTACAGTAAATATTAGCCCATGGTTATTGTGGCCTAGTTTTAAAAAATAGGTTATTGCAGCCACTAGCAAACCGCGGAAAAAGAACTGCACTGACTACAAGCAAACAAATAAACAAGACAACAAGGAAATAAATAAGCAAGCAACTTATGCTAGGCTATCACGGCTATTACACATATTACATCCACTGCGCATCAAAGTTCGCCACCAGTGCAAATATAGGGAACAAAGCAGCATATAAACGCCGCAGCAAAACAAGTCCAGAACTGAAACCACTTCAGAAGAGTTCAACAAACAATATCATGGGTACCCATAATGCTGGCAAGATGCATAGCAAGCTTATTAACTTTCTCTTGTTTGGCGCTTAAATCCTCCAGCGCTTGCTGTTGCACAAGAAAGTACGCATCTGAATTCTGCAGGGACTTCCTCAGTCCTTCGGCTTCTTGCCATAGCACAGCTGACTGATGCCTTTCACCTTGTAGCTGAGACTGAAGAAGTTGAAGTGATTCTGGCAGCGAGTTCGAAGAGCTTGTGCCAGCGGTACTGGCCAGTAACTTGAACACTACATCAACGCAGAACTGTGGGGTTTTCTCACTGTCTACAAGATCATTTTTATCACCTTTCTTGGAGACCAACAGGGTTGTCTCATTATCTTGAACCTTATCTGCATTACTTTCTCTACCATTGCATAGTGGGGTGCTCTTCTCCAATATTCTGTTTGCATACTACAAGAGAAACAAGCAGACACATCACAGGTTTAGCTTGTAGTATACAAAACTCATTTTGGTAAACCGGTTCAGTAGTAAGGTGGACAGGATAATAGCATGAAACAAACATATATCTATGTACTATGGTCACTGTATTGTCCATATCATTCTAGTTTATGTTCCCTAATCAAGATAGAGACATAGTTCAACTCATATATTTTTAAGACACAGCAGCATAGACAGAATATAAGTGTGAGAAACTACACAGCATTGACAGCACTTGTAATGTGCATCACATGAGAACATAACTGTTTATACAACTTAAACTGAAATCAACATAGAGCAAGAAGTTAGAACAGCAATCCAGTTAAAGAAATTGGTTTAAAACATACATGTTGCGCCATTGGATTTTTAATTGGATCCTTCAAATTCGGAAGTAGTTGGTATGAGTAAATACAGTGATGCAACAGCAAAGGAGTATGGACCATAGCTACGGAATCTGACCTGAGAACAGTTGCTCTTCTACTTTAAACGTGGAGTTTGGGTTACCTGTGGTGGTCTTCGTGCTTTGGGCACTGCAGTAGCTTTACAAACTGCTAGCGTGGGGGTACTCTGTGGTGGACATGGTGCTTTGTCAACTATAAGTGGGTTACTATTCGCTGGGGTTGCGGTTAGATGGGTTGTAGCTGGTTCTCTGCCCAACGGTGTAAGTGTGCAATCTCGAAGAGTCTCGATTATGTGTGGTGGGGCTAGTTTGTGGGCCAGTACAACCATGGTTCTATCTGCATCGACGGGTAGCACTGTCTTTTGTGAAGAACGGGTTTTTGCTCCCTTAGATACTGCCATCACCCCCTCCAATTCAAATGGCTGATAAACAAGAAAAGAAATTGAATGTATAGACATTTTATGATAGACAGATGTGGTAATCCACATATATGTTGTCTAACCAAACCGGATAGCATGACACAGTTTCACATATATGATGCCTAACTGAACATGATAGCATGACACAGTTTCAGATATATGATGGATAACTTAACATGATATAATGGCATAATTCAACATATGATGAGTACCTAAACAGGATGACATGACAAAACTATATGATGTCTTTCTAAAATAGGTTGGGATGAAATAATTCACATACATGTTGTCTAAGTATACAGGATGGCATGATATAATTGACATAATTGATTCATATACTAAGCAGTTGGCACTCGCATGTATGATCTCTAAACTAAGCAGATAGAATTCAATATTGTGCATATGATGTCTCAACTAAGCAATGCAAGACACCATATGCATCATATGAGAAATATAAACATTGCAACTTAGAGCATACACCTCGGGTGGGATATAGGACTGGTCATCTGTCTCTGAATCCTCCTCTGAGGAGCTCCCTGTAACCATCGAGATATATGCTTCAACAGGTACCATTGCCTGCTCTGAAGACCTTGTTTTCACTCCAGATTTTTCCATAACCGGCTCAAATGGCTGATACACATGAAGAGTAGTTCAATATACACAGATTGTTGACAAATGGAATACATAATGAAAAAAAGATGGCATGAGATAATTCACATATATGATGCCTGGCTCCACGGCGGTGCATAATTCACATATATGATAACTGGCCGAAAAACATGGCATTGCATAATTCACATATCTGATATAGAAAGCAAACATGAGGCATTCACACAAAGCATGTGTAATCTAAGCAGATGGCATGGCAATGCAAGACACCATATGCAGGATATGAGGAATATAACCCAGCCAAGTTAGAGCATGCACTTCGGGGGGGGGGGGAATACGACTGGTCATCTCTCTCTGAATCCTCCTCTGAGGAGCTATCTGTAACCAGCAAGAAATCTGCATCGACAGGTAGCACTGACTGCTCAGAAGACCTTGTTTTCACTCCAGATTTTCCCATGACCGACTCAAATGGCTGATGCACAGGAAGAGTAGATGAATGTATAAACATTGTTGACAAATGGAATACATTATGGAAAAAGATATGGCACAATACAATTCACATATACGATGACTGGCTAAACAGGATGGCATTGCATGATTCACGTATATGATGCCTGGCTAAAGAAGATGGCATTGTATAATTCGCATATACTCCCTCCGTTCCTAAATATTTGTATTTTTAGAGATTTCAAATGGACTACCACATACGGATGTATATAGACACATTTTAGAGTGTAGATTCACTCATTTTGTTCCGTATGTAGTCACTTGTTGAAATCTCTAAAAAGACAAATATTTAGGAATGGTGGGAGTATGATATAGAAACCAGATAGGTGGCATTCACACAAAGCAAATCTAAACTAAGGTGATGACATATAAGATGTATAATGTAAGCAATGCAAGGCGCCATATGCATGATATGGCCAACATCAGCATGCCAGGTTAGAGCAAACACCTCAGGTGGTAAACAGGCGTGGCCGGCTCCTTCTGAATCTCCATCTGAACAGTTATCTTCCTCTGGAATACAATCTGGAAATGCAGGAGGGGGGGCACTTCGCCCACCATGGAGCGGCGTCTGCATGACATTATATTCGCACGCAACAATCTTCTCTTTTTCTCTACATGTTTAGTATGATTGTGTACAATATCTGACATGCATAATAAAAAATAGTTAGATTTTGTAAGGCCTAAGGGGTGCATGCAAAAATCAAGACTGATGGTAGCAAACGAGTGGATGGATCCAAAACTAATGATAGCAGGTAGATTATAGCTTCAGTTTAAAAAGATAGACAATGGATCATCTATTGTTTGTTGCCCACCCAACATGAACCACATAGAAGACATCAGATGAACCAGATAGTAGACATATACTATTCGTTGCTGGCTCGATATGAGACCCGTGGGCAATTCAAAACTCAAGATTGAACGATAAAGTAGCAGGTAATAATAATCGATGTATAACATAAGCAAACACGAAAGACTGCGACCTCTCTTCCAGAACTGTGTATTCCTCAGGTTCATTTGCTCAGTCGATGATGGTAATGCAGTTGGCGTGGCTGCCGGCAACGGGGAAGATGATTTGAGGCGGCAAAAGGAAGTCTCTAGGGGGGATCTCTGCTGCAGTGAACGCTTCTGTCGATGGTGCACCTCAGGTGGGGTGGATGACGGCACGACAGGAGCAGGACATAACACACAGAGTTTTCTTTGACGCCTATCTGAAAATGAAGTAAATCTGTAAGGGCTCCTTAGAATTGGAGGATTCTATAAACGCAAGGGCAGGGAAAACACGGGAATAGGATAGGAATGCACGTGCAAAATAGAGCATTTGGAAATTTAGGATTTCAGTCAACCTGGGTGTTTGGCTCACATGAATTGGAAGAACAGAGGAATGGAGAAACAAAGTGATGCGACGAGTGTACAATCTCTTTGGCATAGCCTTGTGGACCTCAGCATCATTGGGTTGGACGTGGAGGATGGTGATGATGCTGGTGTGACTGTCGGAGGCGAGGAAGAAGATCCGAGGCCTCTGGAAACGGCGCCGAGGGTACTGCTTCACTGTGATGGACGGTTCCGTCGTTGGAGCAGCTCCGCTAAGGTGTACGGCGACGAGGCTGAAGCATGACAAGACAGAAAACGTTAATCTGAAGTGGGACCCTAATATCATCTGCAATAGATGATGTAAAATACATCACCAAAAGGTGCTAGATGTAAAACGCATCAGCCGCGCCACGGCCGCTCCGACAGATGCTGTACATACTGTTCACTCTGAACTTAACTGAAGAAAATGAACTTCACAGTCGAAACTGAATTTTACTGTCGAAACTGATTGAACTAGTAACAGAGCATTGCAATAGATGTTTAGGGCGTTCGAGCACTAGTAGCAGAGAAGCAGTGATCTAAATCAGCAGACGCTCGAGCAGGGAATGCACTAGCAGAGAGCAAGTCATGCAGTAGCACCGCGAGCGAGTGCTAAAGCAGCAACTCCTGTAGCTGCCGGAGGTCGTGCAGCAGCAGCAGCAGCTCAAGCGAGAGCAAGAGCAGAGCAGCAGCATGAACAAAATCAGGAGCATTGCAGTAGCGCGACTGATAGCAAGAACAGAGCCGCAGCGCGAGTGAGAGCCGGAGCAGCTGCACCTAGTGCCGTTGTGGAAGTCACCGCCGAGGAAGCAACGACATGGGGGAGAGACGCCGTGGATGATGTGGCCAGCGACGGTGCCGTCGATGGAGACACGCCATGTCTGCTCGGTATCGAGCACCGGCAGCCTCGTGAGATCGAATAGAAGATAAAATGCAGCGATGAGTGCAGAACCTCCTTGGTGGCGCCGAGTTGGCCTCGGCTTCATCAGAGGAATTGGTAAGGGTGTTGCGGTTCCGGTGGGGCAGGTCAAGACGGCGGTGTGGGGATTGAGGTGGCGCGATAGACGAGGCGAATGTCGGGGCAGCTCCTTGGAGGTGGAGGACGGGGCGGCTGATCCGGCGGGACGACGAGATCGACAACGGGTCCTCATCCGGTGCGGTGGATGAGGGACGGCGAGCTGTTGCGGTGGACGACATAGTCGGGGAAGAGTCTCCGGCTGGGCGGCGGTCTGGAGGCCGACGGAGGAGCGTGGGGTTTCGCGGGTTTTGGCGGCCTCGGTGTACGAAGGGGGGGGCGAAGGGGGAGGGGGAGCTAAGCTTAGGGACGCGCTTGTCCGAAATGTAGGGTAAGTTACCAGCGTACCCCCACCGGTTTTGACACCGTGACGTGGAGCTTCATTTCCGGCTGAGGGGTAGAAGGGGGATTTCGCGTGTCTGGGATGCGGGAGCGATTTTGGATGAGGAGGGAATTCTTGCGCGCGTCCAAATTTCGGGATAACAAGGTGCGGCGCGGGTTGATGAAGCGGGAGTTTCAAAGCAGGTGAGACAAAAGATACTCGAGCTTGAAAATTTCGGGATAGCAAGGTGCGGATTCCTTGTTCGGCAGAACAAACTTAATGTGTAAAAAACAATTCATACAAGACACAAGAGAGTCATGTCCCCTTTTACTATATTGCTATAGATGCCATTGAAAAAACTACAGAAAAATGTAAAAAAATCGGGAGAACCAGATTACCCTGCACAATACCAAATCGATTTGCACTTCCCTCAACAACAACAAAAAACAAATCAATTCCCACCAAAGAAAGAGTAATGTCCCTTTTTATATGATTACAGATGCCATGATCTCGAATTTCAATTTTTGAATCCACATTATGTTGAATTCGAATATATCGTTAGGTGACCTTGCGGTTTATAATTGATGTAGTCGTACATTTTGATCTTCCATCATATATGAAAATTTTACTCCACCATGTGAACATATATATTGTCGTCTACCATATGGACTAAATTTGAATCAATTTTCCTTATTTGAATACGATTGTTGTCAAGTTATACAATAATTTAAATATTATCTTGATAACAAAAAACATACATATAGCAGTAATCATATTTCACTATGAACTACATGTACCATACGCTCTCCAATTCAAATATTTGTATCCATTTTATGTTGAATTCAAATCATAGTACATTATTGGTCTAGGTAGCGAGATGTTTGGGATAATCTAAACCCTGTTTTCATACGTATAATTTTTGGCTGAATTGGGACAAGTTTTGGTATAAGCCTCTTGCAAAACCGGAGATTCTCTCAACAAGCCTCGTGGTTCCGAGAGGGAACGTGTCACCTTTGTGTGCGAAACGATATACGTTGTCGCCCCCCTGATTTATTTACAGAGGCAACATAGAACTATATGAGTGCCCTGTTAAATTTTGGAATTATTTCGGGTTCATTTGGCCTTTTGATACATTAGTTGAGTTTCTGGACTTTTAATGTGCATATTCTAAATATGAATTGCATGCACATGCTCCGGTGCACCAAAGTGGGTTGAAAAATCACATGTGTGTCCTTGGTTGAATTTCTAGGTCCCATGGAAGAAATGAGAATGAAATTCAAACATCTGGGCGTCATGACTTGGCCGAGAACATCGAGAAACTTTGATTTTAAATTCATGTAAATCCAAAACTCGCCTGGAAATCATAAAACTTGGCATGGTGTCATGTCATGGCACTAACATGTTGTGGTAAAAAATTGGGCCGATTTGGAAGCTCGTGGTTCTAAGAGGGAACGTGCCACCTTTGAGTGTGAAACAATATACGCTGTCCCCCTTGAGTTTCTTAACAAAGGCAACATAGAACTACATTAGTGCCCTGTTAAATTTTGGAATTATTCTGGGTTCGTTTGTCGTTTTTTATACATTAATTGAGTTTCTGGTCATTTAATGTGCATAAGTCAAATTTGAACTACAAGCACATGCTCTCGTGCACCAAAGTTGGTTGAAAAATCACATTTGTGTCCTCGGGTGAATTTCTAGGTCCCATGCAAGAAATGAGAATAAAATTAAAACATCTGGGCATCGTGGCTCGGCCGAGAACATTGAGAAACTTGGTTTTAAAATTCTTGTAAATCCAAAACACGTCTAAAAATCATGAAACTTGGCATGGATGTCATGTCATGGTACTACCATGTTGTGGTAAAAAAAATTGGCGGAATAGGAACAGATTTTGGCATAAGCTTTTGCAAACCGAAGCTTCTCTCAAGAAGGCTCGTGGTTCTGAGAGGGAACGTGCCACCTTTGACTGCGAAACGATATACATTGTCCCCCTTGAGTTTATTTACAAAGGCAACATAGAACTACATGAGTGCCCTATTAAATTTTGGAATTATTCCGGCTTCGTTTGGCCTTATTTACACATTAATTGAGTTTTTGGTCATATAATGTGCATAATTCAAATTTGAATTACAAGCACATGCTCCCGTGCACCAAAGTTGGTTGAAAAATCACATTTGTGTCCTTGGGTGAATTTCTACTCCCTCCTTCCATCTATATAGGTCCTAATGCGTTTTTCGAGGCTAACTTTGACCAAACGTTAGAGCAATAATATATGAAATGCAACTTACAGAAAGCATACCTTCAATTTTGTATGTCAAAGGAGCTTCCAATAATATAATTTTCATAGTATACATCTCATGTGCTATTAATCTTGTCAATAGTCAAAGGCTGTCTTGAAAAACACATTAGGCCCTATATAGATGGAAGGAGGGAGTAGGTCCCATGCAAAAAATAAGAATAAAATTCAAACATCTGGGCATCATGGCTCGGTCGAGAACATTGAGAAACTTGGTTTTAAAATCATGAAACTTGGCATGGTGTCATGTCATGGTAGTACCATGCTGTGGTAAAAAAATTGGCTGAATAGGAACAAATTTTGGTATAATGTTCTTGCAAATCGGAGCTTCTCTCAAGATGGCTCGTGGTTTTGGGAGGGAACGTGTCACCTTTGTGTGCATAATTCAAATTTGAAATACAAGCACATGTTCCAGTGCACCAAAGTTGGTTGAAAAATCAAATGTGTGTCCTCGGGTAAATTTCTAGGTTCCATGCAAGAAATGGGAATGAAATTCAAAATTCTGGGCGTCGTGGCTGGGTTGGAAACATTGAGAAACTTAGTTTTTTAATTCCTGTAAATCCAAAACACGCATGAAAATAATGAAACTTGGCTTGGTGCCATGACATGGCACCAACATGCTGTGGTAAATTTGCAGTCCGATTTGCGAAGGCACACACATTAACAATCAACAAAGTCATTTTGGAACAAGTTCTATCACGTTACAATCAGAAACACAAGTATTATTGAAACCTTGGGCGTTCTACTTACTAGTACCATTTACGTGCCGCCACGCGTCCCCATTTTTTATTAGCTAGGAGGCGCCGTGCAGGGTAGCTATTTGAGTACGAGAGGCGTGCGATCAGACCCCTTCGCGTGCTTATCGGGAGGAGAGCCCTTTGACCTCCATCTGCCGTCCACCTCTCTCCCAAGGTCTCCATTAATGGCACCCGAGCCTCTGTTTAATGGCGTGTCTATGTCTCACTCGACTGAGATTTAAGAGAGAAAAAAGAAAATCTGAAAGCACGGATCTTGATGTAAGATCCGACGGACCTATATAGCATCTACTGCGACTTATAGCAAGACTGATGAATATATAAGGATGGTTAAAAAAAAATTTATAAAAGAATGGCTTGCCGCTTCTGATTTTCATTACTGAAAACCACCACAATTCACAAGAAGTTCAGCACAACTCCAGCATAACACGAAGGACTAAAAGCTACCAGATTGAGATCGCAACATCCCAAGAGGCCAACAAAGGCCAAACATCCATGCTAGAACCCAACATTTCATAACTGACGACACAATCCACATCCTAAACCGATTATTACATCAAAAGAAACCAGGAAACTAGTCTCCGCGGCGAGCAGCGATGAGCTCTTTTGTGTCCTCACGACGCTGCTTGAGAACATCCATGGATTCCACTACCAGCCTTTGGCGCTCGTTGTGGAGCATGTCATTCTCATCCATAAGTTTCTTCAACAAGGCACTGGTCTCCTCCTGCAGGTCTGCACTTTGGACGATCTTCTCCCTCGGCAGGTCGCGCTTGGCCCGGAGCCTCTCATTGCCCTCCCTTAGTTGTCGGATGACGCCGGTAGCCTGTTCAAACGAGGCTATCATGTCGTCCTGCAACCTCGCCGAGCCGGAGATCTGATCCATCTGTCTATGGACGATCGCATGCATGTGCCTGTAACAGTCGTCGCCTGCTCGCGAGAAATTTTCCCAGGCCGCCGAGGCGCGGCGGGATATCTCTGCTGCATTCGTGGCACGGTGGGACATCTCTGTTGCTTCCGCGGCGTGGCCAGACCAGTCTGCTGCATCGATGGCGCAGCGGGACCTCTGTGCTGCTTCATCGGTGCGGCAAGACCTCTTTGCTGCTACTTCTACGCAGCGGGACATGTCGGCTACTCTCGCAGCGAGGCGGGACATCTCTCGTGCTTCCGCTTCTATGCTCGCCTCTCCCTGGTGGCAATCTCTCGACCCAGAACTCACGCTGGCCATGGCAGACGCAAGGGAAGGATGCTGAATGACTTGTTTGTTTTTGTGGATGAGGAGTTGAGGAGGAATGTGCAGTCATCTTGGCATACTAGTATTTATAACCGAGTACTAATACGCTCCTAAGTGGGAAACTGTAAGTGCATCTAGTGCCACCCCTAGTTGGTTTTGGAGTATCGACGACAAACCTAGTTGAGGGACTAATGTGTTTGTGAGAATTGCAGGATAACACAGGTAGAAGTCCCTCATTGATTCGGTTTTACTACCAGAGATGACCCCTAAAAATGTATGAAGACATTGAAGTCAAGGGTGGTATATGAAGATATTCACATTGAAGACTATGACAAAAGAAGACACGTTATGAAGCCTATGGAGCTCGAAGACTTAGATCTTTCGAAGTTCTTTTTCTTTTGTGTTGAGTCATAGGAACGACCGTACTGTTAAGTGGGGTCTAGGAAAACCAGTCAGAATGACTGAAGTGATGCCTAAACCAAAAACCTATGTCTTCGAGTGAAGACAATGAGAGCGAATCTTGTCCAGAGCCGGACAAGTCAGCTTTGCTTGTAGCCCAAGTAAAGTTGCCATGAGAGTTTGAAATCTGACCGTTGAGACACGTGTCAGTTCCTTAGTGACCCAGGGTCATTTCGGACAAATCAGGTCAGGTTGCCAAGTGGCTATAAATATCCCACCCCCTACAACCATAAACGGTTGGCTGCTCAGATTTCCTTGCACGGCTTTTGTCGTTTGAGAGCAACCCACCTAGAAGCCTTTGAGAGAGAGAATTCCTTGTGAGGATAAAGCCCTAACCACCAAGAGCCAGAGAACATTGGGCATCACTTAAGTCTTCTTGTCTGTGTGATCTGAAGACTTATTACACTTGAGGACTATGCATCCCCAGACGGTTAGGTGTCGCGTTCAGAGCATCCAAGAGACATTGTGGATTGCCAGTGAACAAAGTCTGTGAAGGTTTGGGAGTCTACCTTGAAGACTTACCAGAGTGATTGGGCGAGGACTATGTGACCTTAGCTCAAGGAGAATACGGTGAGGACTTGGTGTCCTGAGCTGCGTGTTCAGGACTGGGTGTCCTAAGGTTTAAATACCTAGCCGCTCCAACCAGACGTACAGTTGTCACAGCAACTGGAACTGGTCCAACACATCATTGTCTTCAACGAGTCACTGGTTTCATCTTCACTTCCTTTTACTTACTGATCACTCATTGTGAAGTCATTGCGTGACTGTTCTATCTTTTGTCTTCACAACGCGAGTGTATGATCTGTTTGGCTTCATAGTATCTTCCTACCTGATCCTTATTACACTACAGCTATTTGTCACTGTGCTTTCACTCTGTTAATACTTGACCATAGCTAGCCTAGTGTAGTCTAACTTCCGCTGCATAGTAAATAGGCATATCTCTACTGTTTGTCTTCATAACTTCCACGTTTTGAAGACTTTCATAAAAATCGCCTATTCACCCCCCTCTAGTCGATATAACGCACTTTCAATTGGTATCAGAGCAAGGTGCTCCCTTGTTCTGTGTGATTCGGTTTAACCACCTGGAGTTTTAGCTATGTCAACTGCAGGGATAATCAAAGTCTCCGTCGCATGCCCCGTCTTCGATGGAACTGAATATCCCTACTGGAAGAATAAGATGCGCATGCATCTTGAAGCCATTGACGTCGACCTATGGTATGTCGTCGAGAACGGCGTTCCCAAGGCTGGAGAAGGTGTCACTACTGCTGATGTCAAGAAGTTCACTCAACTGGACTCTACTGCCAAGAATATCATCTGCGGTCATCTGACCAAAGGACAGTATGGCCGTATGAGTGCCTTGAAGACATCCAAGCTGGTCTGGGACTGGCTCTCCAAGGTCAATGAAGGCATCTCAACCCAGAGAGATCAAAGAATCAGTGTCCTTCACAATCTCTTCAACCGCTTCAAGCGAAATGACAATGAGAATGTCCAACACACATTTGACAGACTCACTGACATCACAAATGAGCTTCAAGCCCTCGGCGCTACTGAGATCACCAAACATGAAGTCGTCAAGACGCTGCTGAGATCACTTGATAGTTCGTTTGACATCCTAGCCCTGATGATTCAAGAACATCCTGATTTCAAGACACTCGATCCATCTGACATACTTGAGAGGCTCAACACACATGAGTTTCAGCTTTCTGAGAAAAGAGATATCTACGGTCCAAACTATGGGCGAACTCGTGCCTTGAAGGCAAAAGCTGTTTCCTCATCTGAAGAAGAATCTGACAGCAGTTCTAATGATCCTGAAGACATTGGAAGGGAACTTGCAATGCTAGTGAAGAAGTTCCAAAAATTCACCAAGAAGAAAGGCTTTAGAAAGTCTTCACGATCAAGCTCAAGGAATGATGAAGCTTCTGCTCATGACTACAAGAAGAAAACATGCCACAAGTGCAAGAAAACTGGACACTTCATCTCTGAGTGTCCACAATGGGACAATGAGAACAGAAGGAAGAAGAAGAGCAAGGAATATGACTCTGACGACAAGAAGAAGAAGAAATACTCAAAGTCTTCTTCCAAGTCTTCCTCAAAGTCTTCATCACACAAGAAGAGCTCATCTGGCAAGGCACGTGCGTTTGTTGGCAAGGAAATGGATTCTAAGGAGGAGTCCGCTTCTGAGGAGACAGAGGTGGAGTCTGAGGAGGAGTCTGATTCTGGCATTGCAAGTCTGGCTATAGCATACGTCGCCAAGTCCATCTTCAACACTGAAGACAATGACTTCATCACTGACACCGATGCAAATGACAAGGACGACTCCACTCCTACCTACTGCTTCATGGCATGCGGTGCCAAGGTAAACACACGCACTACTCGCTATCAAATATCCAGTGACGATGACTCTGATTGTGATTCAAAACCCAGTTACAAAACACTTGCTAAAATTGCAACTGAACAACAAAAGGCCATTGAACATATTCAAAAACTGTTAGACAGAAGCGATGATCTGTTGGGTGCTGAAATGACTCGATCTGAATCCTTAATTGAAGACATAAAAAATCTTCACGTTAAGTATCAGGAACTTGAAGATCATCTTGATACTCTCTCAACAACTCATGAAAAGCTTTCCTATGATTATCTTCAAAGGAAGCAAGAACTTGAGAAATTGAGAGCGGCTCATGAAGATCTTCAAAAGGAAAACGAGTCACTACGCGCCGAACAGATCAGTTGCGCTCAGGAAGGATTTGAACCACCATGTCTTAAATGCATTGAGCATGATAATTCTACTACTGTTGCTGAATGTTCCACTGCTACTGCTGTTGCAATATCTTCAACTGTTGATGTGGTAACTAACCCCTCTGCTGAGGATACCACTACTATTGCTGATGAGAATGCTAGGTTGAAGACATTGCTTGAAACAGGGATGTACAAAAGTCTTAAAGGACATCAGACATTATGTGATGTCCTCAAGAAGCAGATTCTGAACCGAAACCCTAGGAAAGAGGGTGTTGGGTTCGTAAGAAAAATAAATGCAAATGGCTCTTACTGGAAACCTGAGCAGTACCCCAAAACCACATGGGTTGCTGCAAAGGAACCTTCAGCAGATCCATCCAATTTATCTGGCTTCACTTGTGCTAACCCCATTATCATTGATGAATCCTTTGATGCAAACTATAAACTGTTTAAGAATCAGAATGGTGAAGTGTTTGCCAGGTACATTGGTACTAACTGTAGGAATGGACCGCCTATGAAGAAGATCTGGGTTCCGAAAAAGTGTCTGGAAAATCTTCCTGTGAATGTCTTCATGACACCTCACTTGAAGAAGACAAATCTCAGACCGAAGGCTTCATACGGTCCAAAGGCTTCATACAAACAGAGGACCCACCTGAGTCACACTAACGCAAATGTTTTGCAGGGAAACCATACTCAGGCATATGAATATGAGAGCGGTTCATCAAACCGTCATGTTCATATGACCAAAAATTATTCTGCTTATTCTTATGAGTACTATTGTCCACCTGCAAGACTGTTTGCTAAGGATTCAAAGCCAAAATTTTCAGATGCTACACTTAGACTTATTGCTTCTAAGCCACCCTTGAAGATGTGGGTGGTTAAGAAGGCTTAACTCTCTTTTGCAGGGAAAGGTCTCCAGCAGAAAACCAAAATCTTCTGACGATATTGCTGGGGACCTTAAAAATCTTGTAGGGCGCAAGATAAAATGCCCGAATGGCATCATTATGTACTTCGTTCCTGAATCGCATGCTACTCTCCCTATTAGTCCTAATCTGGATCTAAGTTTTCATAACCCACTGGTTCGTCAAATGTTTTTGCTTCACAATTCTCTTCGTGAAGCCTATCCCCCTAACTGCACTGTAGGGTACGACACCAGCGTCTTCAAAGTCTTCAGAATGGATTATTGACAGTGGATGTACAAATCACATGACTGGCAAAAGAAGCCTTCTTATGGACTCAACCTTACGTCCATCCGACAAGAGCCACATCACATTTGCTGACACTGGTAAAAGTAAGGTATTGGGTCTAGGTAGAGTTGCAATCTCAAAGGATCAACACATGGATAAAGTCATGCTTGTTGAATCCCTTGGCTTCAACTTAATGTCTGTCTCAATGCTCTGCGATTTGAACATGATCGTAATGTTTGGAAAATATCGTTGTCTTGTACTAATGGAATCTGACAAATCTCTAGTGTTTGAAGGGTATCGAAAAGATGATCTGTATGTGGTAGATTTCTTAGCAGGGCCACAACTTGCAGTATGTCTTCTTGCAAAAGCTTCAGAATACTGGCTTTGGCATCAGAGGCTTGGGCATGCTGGCATGAGGAACCTCCACACCCTTGCGAAGAAGAAGCATGTCATAGGCATCGAGGGCGTCAAGTTCAAGAAAGATCACTTATGCGGTGCCTGTGAAGCAGGGAAGATGAAGAGGGCAAAACATCCCTCGAAGACAATCATGACCACTACTCGACCCTTCGAACTGCTTCACATGGATCTTTTCGGTCCCACTCACTACTCAACTTTTACTACTACTGCTTGCCTCTATGGCTTCGTCATTGTTGATGATTACTCTAGATATACTTGGGTGCACATAATCCTTTACAAGACTGAAGTGCAGGATGTCTTCAGACGCTTCGCCAATCGTGCTATGAACAATTTTGGCGCCAAGATAAAGCACATCAGAAGTGACAATGGCACTGAATTCAAGAACACTGGCCTTGATACATATCTTGATACCTTGGGCATCACACATGAATTCTCAGCTCCGTATACGCCACAGCAGAATGGCGTCGTCGAACGCAAGAACAGAACACTCATTGAGATGGCCAGAACGATGCTAGATGAATACAAGACTCCAAGAAAATTCTGGACTGAAGCTATGACCCTGATTACGCCAAGCTATTTAGGTGAGACTATAGAATACTCAAGCTTCTGAACAAGACATCTTATGAGCTCCTTACTGGCAAAAAGCCTAATGTCAATTACTTCAGAGTATTTGGCGCAAGGTGCTGGATCAAGGACCCACATCACACCTCAAAATTTGCACCAAAAGCATATGAGGGTTTTATGCTTGGATATGGAAAGGATTCGCACTCCTACAGAGTCTTCAATCTCTTTCATTACAAAGTGGTTGAAACAGTGGATGTGCGGTTCGATGAGACAAATGGTTCACAAAGAGAGCAACTGCCAAATGTGCTAGATGAAATTCCAGCTAGTGAATCAATCAAGCTAATGGGAACTGGAGAGATTATACCTTCTAAAGCTCATCCTGAAGAAGAACTTATCATCTCAGCACCTGATCAACATGAAGACAATGCTCAGCCTGAAGACATTCCTCCCAACAACAACACAGATCAGCAAGAGCAAAGTCTTCGCCCTGTACATCCTCGCGTTGCCAATGAAGTGTAGATTGAAAGAATAATTGATAGCATCAATGCACCTGGTCCACTCACTCGTTCAAGGGCAACTCAGCTAGCAAATTTCTGTGGGCGCTTCGCATTCATCTCAATATCAGAACCCAAGAAAGTTGAAGAAGCCTTCACGGAACCTGAATGGATTCAAGCTATGCAAGAAGAGCTTCAACAGTTTGAGCTGAATAATGTATGGGAACTGGTTAAGCGTCCTGATCCACGGAAGCACAACATGATAGGCATCAAATGGATATACCGCAACAAGCAAGATGAGCATGGTCAAGTTGTCAGAAACAAAGCTCGTCTCGTTGCTCAAGGATATACTCAAGTGGAGGGCATTGACTTCGATGAAACATTTGCTCCCGTGGCTAGGCTTGAAGCCATACGCATACTGCTGGCCTATGCAAATCATCATAACATACTTCTATATCAAATGGATGTGAAAAGTGCCTTTCTCAATGGCAAGATTGAAGAAGAAGTGTATGTTGCACAGCCGCCTGGCTTTGAAAATCCAAAACATCCTGACATGGTATACAAGCTCAACAAGGCACTGTATGGCCTCAAACAAGCCCCTAGGGCCTGGTATGACACACTCAAATATTTCCTGAAGAGCAAAGGCTTCATACCTGGTTCCCTAGATCCCACTCTTTTCACGAAGACATATGATGATGAACTGTTTGTGTGCCAAATATATGTGGATGACATTATCTTCGGCTGCACAAATCAGAAGTATAGTGAAGAGTTTGGGTACATGATGCAAGAGCAATATCAGATGTCCATGATGGGGGAGCTGAAGTTCTTCCTTGGTCTTCAAATACGACAACAACGCAATGGCATATTCATATCTCAAGAGAAGTATCTCAAAGATTGCCTGAAGAAGTTCGGTATGCAAGACTGCAAAGGCTTCACAACACCAATGCCAGCCAAACATCATCTGGGTCCTGACGACAATGGTAAAGAGTTCGTTCAAAAGGTATACCGCTCCATGATTGGTTCTTTACTTTATTTATGTGCATCTAGGCCAGATATTATGCTTAGTGTTTGCATGTGTGCTCGATTTCAAGCTGCACCAAAGGAGTCGCATCACTTAGCTGTGAAGTGAACTCCTTGATATTTGGCTCACACCCCAACTCTAGGATTATGGTATCCAAAGGGCTCAGAGTTTGATCTGGTTGGATTTTCGGATGCTGATTATGCTGGTGACAAAGTTGATCACAAGTCTACATCAGGCACATGTCACTTCCTGGGACGATCACTTGTATGTTGGTCTTCAAAGAAGTAGAACTGTGTATCTCTCTCCACTGCTGAATCTGAATACATTGCTGCTGGATCTTGCTGCGCTCAGCTTCTGTGGATGAAGCAAACACTCAAGGACTATGGCATTCATCTGAAGCAAGTGCCACTTTACTGCGACAACGAAAGCGCCATCAAGATTGCCAACAACCCAGTTCAGCACTCGAAGACAAAGCACATTGAAATTCGTCATCACTTTCTCAGAGATCATGTTGTGAAGGAAGACATTGATATCGTACACGTCAACACTAAAGAGCAATTGGCAGATATCTTCACCAAGCCCTTGGATGAGAAGAGGTTTTGCAAGTTACGGTGTGAGCTAAATATCCTGGAATCCTCAAATGTCCTGTGATCAGGCACACATCCTAACCCTTATGCATATTGATGACTTAGATGTGCAACACACGAAGTGAAGTATATCTTCAATCAATGAAGACATACATTCTAAGTGTGAATACATTAATGTGGAATTTGACTTCGGAGCGTCACGATAATTGTGCGCTGTGTCTGGGTCTAATACTTCCTATACGGTGGGTAACGCCACCACCAAACGTTCCATTTTGAAGTGTTTCACTCATGGCGTTACCTTGCAATGTCTTCACGTTTGATTTGGCTTCGAACTCAACATATTTTCATGATTATCTTCACTATGTTGACTATATATATATATATATACGGTAGTGTTCTGTCCTCTACACCATTCACTTACAGCTATGTCTTCGTGTTGAATCTTTTGAACTAAGTGAACGTGATCGGACCCCAAACTTCTCTATGCTTTCTATCTCAAACTCTATCTCTCTAAGTCATATGCATTCTATTGAAACTGTCGAATGTCTTCACTGCGTCATTGTCAGCAGAAGATATAGAGACAACCATAAAGTCCGTTTTCAATACTCATTCCTCCACATAAAATCCAGAGAAGCAGGAACGACCACCCGACAATCCAGGCGTGCGTGGGACGTGGAACAAACCCCAAACTTCCGCAAATTGACCACGCGTTCCTCAGATGCGAATCGCCAGGGGCACCTGTGTAATAGCACAGTGCCGCCCCTGCGCCTATAAATTCACACTTACCGCGGTCATTATCTCCTTCTTCCACCCTCGCACGAACCCTAGCGCCACCGCTAGCTCTCGACGACGCCGGCGACGAAGCGCTTCGCTGCCGCAACTTCTCTGATGCCGTCTTCACGCCGATCACGGACATCGTCCTCTCCGCTGTCGCTGTAGGTGTCTTCCGTCGCCAAGTTAGGGCACGGAGGATTGAACTACTCGGCATCATCTCCCACTCCGTCTAGCAGTTCCAAGTGTGGTAAATAAAACTTCTTTTTACAACCCCTTTTGATCTCATGGTTCTGTCACTTTCTACCATAAGAAGTTTCTCTTCACACAAGTTAGATCTCTCAATCTGCATCTCATAACATGCCTAGTATATTCACTTGTGCTTCATGAAGTAGTTAGATTCCTCACTTGTACTGATCTGTGGGTTCGTACAAATCTGGAACCAACTTCTTATCTATGAGTGAATGTCTTCGCACGATGAGGTCAATGTCTTCTAAACTGATTAATCTTCAAAACCTTCTGAGAATGCATATGACCTCTTCCCCTTCCCTCGCACCTTAATGCTGTCACAGGTACATGTCCGTGGGAGAATCCTTCGGTTCTCATAGTCTGCGTTCATTTGCAGAATTCCTACAGCATCACATAAATTCTCCTGAAGCCAGTTCCTGTTGGTCCAGCAAAAGAAAGCCTTTGAAGCCTTTGAAAGTTTTGAAGCCTTTCAAGTTAAAGTTTTATGGCTTCAGAAGCAGCAGCAAGGAAGGGGGGCAGACAGCGACGTGGAGGAACTTCCAAAGATCTGCCTGAAGACCTGGCAGAAATGTATAAAACAGATCCTGAAGAGAATTATGGGCAGCGCAAGACCCGAATCCAATGGATTCGACGCTATTGGGCAGAACAATGGTTCAAATACCGCTTCACAACCCAAGAGTATGCTGAGAAAATTGCCATCAAAAGACCGTGGGGGGAAATCTTATACAAGAACCTTGTACCCAGGTCCAGAGATGAAGCTATTGCCCAAAGCTTCTATCCATGCACGGTTCGTGGGCCACAGCCTGATGTTGCACATCCGTCGTCACTACTCTGGTGTCGTGACGACAATCTGTTCAAGCGCAACTTCCAGTTTGCCCAACAATCAGCGAAGCAGAACAAGAAGAAATTAGGTTTAGACTTCAACCCTGGTCCCTCCGCACCAAGGGCAGATGGCACACGCGATGCAGAACCCAATATCGTTGGTCCATATGCCAACCTTGAGGGCCTCATCACCCGCATCTTAGTCCAAGGGACTGCCGTGAATGACCCTCCAGCTGACTCTAAGTCTGATGAAGCTCCTGCTGTACCGAAGCCAAAGCAGTCGAAGAAGCCAAAAGCTTCAAAGCCGGCCACTTCACCAAAAATCTCAAGGGCGAAACCATTGGCAACTGCACCTCCTGAAGACAGTGTGCAGTCTGAAGACGTATCCCGCGTCTCCAAGCCCCAGAAGGCCAAGATACCTCAGCCACACACCGGCAAAGAGCTCACAGCTGCTGACATTCTGCGCAGCGAAGCCATTGATCTGTCAAGTGATGAAGATCTTGGAGATGACGCTCTCGAGCAGCTCATCAAGAGCAAAGAAGAAGCTGAAATCTTCAACAATTTGCCTCTCTTTGATGTCGCCATCATCCACAACTTCTTCGACGAATGGTTTGCCACACCAAACATCAGCTTCGAAGATCTGCAGCTGCCCGTTGGCCTCAGCGTCACCTTCCAAGGCGCTATTGCTTCAGAACTTGCAATTGCCCAGTGCATTGTTGAACTGAAGCAGAAAATTGATCATGAAAAGGCTCAGTTCAAGAAGCATATGGCCAAGCTCAGCGTACAAGAAGTGAAGAGCTTCAAGATCATGTTGCACGAACTAAAGGAAAACTTTCTGAAGAAGCGTGCAGAAGCTCAAGGTTCGCGGGAGCGAATGAAGACTCTTGCAGACTGATGTGTGCAGGCCTACAATGAGGCCGAGAAGCGCAAGGCACTTGGGCGTCCTGGCATTGACCCCAAGATGGCCGCGAAGAAGAAGAAGCCTGCTATGGCTGAACCACAGGCACCAAGGCAAGAAGTAGTTCCAATTGTCTTCCCAACTGCAACGACTGGCTCGAAGCCAAAGAGCCGGTCAACTGCTTCAGAGCTCAAGAAGACGCGAACTGCAGAGGCTGAAGCCAGGAAGCGGAAACACTCTGAAGCCTCTCCTTCTGCCCCCACTCAGAAGAAGCGAAAGATCAAGAAAGCTCGGGCTGCTCCCACAGAGCCCTTGATGGTTGAACCCCTTTCTGTCGTCTATCCTGACGCAGAACGACAACTGACAGTTCATGAGCCTGCTTCCACAGAGGCTCCTGAAGCTGAAGACATACCAGCAGCCGACCCCATCGCTGCTGAAGACATTGGTCATCAGGACAATGTACAAGATGATGCAGCCCTTCCTCAGTATGAACACAGCGAACTCATCAGCATTGGTCGTCCTCTGACGCCAATTGCACAAGATGCGTCATGGGCGGATCACCCTCAAGAGGAAGAAGACAATGAGGCCCAGCACACTCCAACCCCACAGGCGTCGTCTGCATTCCGCAGGCTTCGCAAAGGTCCAAGGCCTCAAGTCTATGCTGAAGACATTCCGGCTGCATCAGCCGCAGAAGAAGCACCACAAGAGCCCACTCCTATGCTCCACCAAGAAGCAGTTCTCCAGGAGAACGTGCTTGTGACCGACCCTCCAGCTAGTCAAGCGGAGGCTGAAAATATTGAGGCTGCCACAACCAACACTGAAGCCAATGTGGAGCCCTCCCCACCAAAAGCTTTAGAAGACAGTGAAGCTATTGATCCAGACACTTCTGTTCCTGAGTCTGTTGCAGGTCCTCAATTTGATTACCATGTTGAGCACAGGCCTCATGTCCAGAAGCCAGTCCCACGGCTGCCGAGGTTCCCAGGTCCTACATCAGCACCTGGATCCTTTAACATCAATAGCTTCAAGGCAGATAATACATTCTTCAACAGCTCAAAGAACCCCTATTCAAGGGAAAGGATTTCATCAGATAGGTTCTGGAGCTATCCTTAGCGCAGCTACTATTCATGCATCCTATACAACCAAGGTCGCATCTTCCCGCACAAGCGCCTTGACGTTGAAGCCGTTGCTGGTCTGCCCTGTTTAGAGGAAGCATTGGATTGCTTCAAGCAAGTGGGTCTGCTGCAGTTTGTAACTGATGAAGAGCACTGGAACGAAGAGCTTCTGCTGCAATTCTATGCCACCCTCCACATCAAAGGATACAACAGAGATCCGAAGACTTGGACCCTGGAGTGGATGACCGACAATGTCCATCACAAAGCCAATGCATTTGATATCATTGAGCTCACCGGCCTGCCCACTCCTGGCGAACTCTTCGAGGATGGTTGTCCACTACACACTGAAGCTCTTGAGAGCATATTCTAGAGGCCTGAACCGAATATGAGTCAGATGCTCTCCATGATGAAGCCATTGCCCCACGATGCTCCTTATCCAACAGAGTTCTTCGTTGAAGACTTTGAGTACCTGCCCAGAACCATCTATCACATTATCCGGCGGACTCTCTGGCCTATCAAAGGGCACTCTCCAAATGCCAAGATCGAGGGTGCAATGAAGACTCTGATATTTTGTATCCTTCATGGCAAATGCTTCAACGCACAGGACTTCTTCATACGCCAACTTGCCGCATCAGGCTCAGATTTACTTGGTTTGAAGTTCTATGCTCCTTGGGTAATGAGACTGATCAAGCTTCACTCTGCGATCTCATATCAGCCCTCAGCCCGCAAGCATCGGATCTTCTTGCCAGATGTGGATACCTCTGCTGAAGCTATATATCCTGAGCCTGCCAAGCAACCTTTGAGTCTTCAGAATGCAGAACACCGGAGCTTCACTCAGAACGATGAAGGTGTTAAAGCCATCTCCAAGGTGTATCCTTTGGCTGGCACTACACGTGCGCCACACCCTGCTTCAACTGAAGCCACTGACAGTGCAACTGCTTCAAGACCCAAGAAGCGCGCTCGTGTTCTCAATGACCGAGAGCTTCTTGTGGCCCTTCATCAAAAACAAGATAGGCATCATGACTGGCTAAAGCATCAGATGAAAAGCCTCTTGGTGGATGTTAATCGTCTTCAAAATCTTGCCACCAAGAATTCTTTCGTTACCCATGAAACCTGTCGTCGTACATGGAAAGGGCTACCAATGATGTGTAATGAAGCTGAACTTGAAGAGGATGGCTTCACTGAGCGATTCAAGTTTGACACCACACCTCCTAGAAGGGCTGTGACGCGAAGCACACCATCACTTGAAGACTCTGAGTTTTCTTCATCTGCTGCCACAGTCACTGCCAGAATCATTGATGAAGAAGACGATGCTACCTCACCGCCACCTGCTTCAGCACCTCCAAGCTCTTCTGCACCGCCAAACAACGCCAACAGCCCTGCTACTTCATCTACTCCTCATGGGAACGAGTAGAGGCTCTATGTCTTCAAACCTTTTTGGTCATTACTGACAAAAGGGGGAGAAGCATATGAGATTAATAGTCTTCAAGCGGGTTCATATGGGCGGGTGCCTTATATTTTTCTTCGTGCTTACAACTCTCGTTTTTTTGCTACATTTGATTCTTATGAGTTGTAACACTTAAACCAGATGGTCGTCTGCTACTTGTTTGCCACCCTGTTTTGCGAAGATAAATTCCACATGTGCGATGATAAATTCCGCACTTAGCTCATTCTGGAGACGTCCATTTTCCATTATGCATGTCATTATCTTCATATACCTTCACATGCATAGTGGATTGTCATCATAAGTTGAAGTGGATCTCCACAAGTACAACCTGTCATGTGCATTTGCATTCCAAAGGCAAATTACTTATATTCACATCTTCAGGGGGAGCCCTTGCAACTTATGAAGACAATTCCCTATCCTTTACAAATTTCACAGATTATATTCCCCGTTGAAAACTTCAACTGGTTTGTCATCAGTCACCAAAAAGGGGGAGATTGTAAGTGCATCTAGTGCCACCCCTAGTTGGTTTTGGAGTATCGACGACAAACCTAGTTGAGGGACTAATGTGTTTGTGAGAATTGCAGGATAACACAGGTAGAAGTCCCTCATTGATTCGGTTTTACTACCAGAGATGACCCCTAAAAATGTATGAAGACATTGAAGTCAAGGGTGGTATATGAAGATATTCACATTGAAGACTATGACAAAAGAAGACACGTTATGAAGCCTATGGAGCTCGAAGACTTAGATCTTTCATAGTTCTTTTTCTTTGGTGTTGAGTCATAGGAACCACCGTACTGTTAAGTGGGGTCGAGGAGAACCAGTCAGAATGACTGAAGTGATGCCTAAACAAAAAACCTATGTCTTCGAGTGAAGACAATGAGAGCGAATCTTGTCCAGAGCCGGACAAGTCAGCTTTGCTTGTAGCCCAAGTAAAGTTTCCATGAGAGTTTGAAATCTGACCGTTGAGACACGTGTCAGTTCCTTAGTGACCCAAGGTCATTTCGGACAGATCAGGTCGGGTTGCCAAGTGGCTATAAATAGCCCACCCCCTACAACCATAAACGGTTGGCTGCTCAGATTTCAGTGCACGGCTTTTGTCGTTTGAGAGCAACCCACCTCGAAGCCTTTGAGAGAGAGAATTCCTTGCGAGGATAAAGCCCTAACCACCAAGAGCTAGAGAACATTTGGCATCACTTAAGTCTTCTTGTCTGTGTGATCTGAAGACTTATTACACTTGAGGACTGTGCATCCCCAGACGGTCAGGCGTCGCGTTCAGAGCATCCAAGAGACATTGTGGATTGCCAGTGAACGAAGTCTGTGAAGGTTTGGGAGTCTACCTTGAAGACTTACCAGAGTGATTGGGCGAGGACTATGTGACCTTAGCTCAAGGAGAATACGGTGAGGACTTGGTGTCCTGAGCTGCGTGTTCAGGACTAGGTGTCCGGGACTGTGTGTCCTAAGGTTTAAATACCTAGCCGCTCCAACCAGACGTACAGTTGTCACAGCAACTGGAACTGGTCCAATACATCATTGTCTTCAACGAGTCACTGGTTTCATCTTCACTTCCTTTTACTTACTAATCACTCATTGTGAAGTCATTGCGTGTCTGTTCTATCTTTTGTCTTCACAACGCGAGTGTATGATCTGTTTGGCTTCATAGTATCTTCCTACCTGATCCTTATTACACTATAGCTATTTGTCACTGTGCTTTCACTCTGTTGATACTTGACCATAGCTAGCCTAGTGTAGTCTAACTTCCGCTGCATAGTAAATAGGCATATCTCTACTTTTTGTCTTCATAACTTCCACGTTTTGAAGACTTTCATAAAAATCGCCTATTCACCCCCCTCTAGTCGATATAACGCACTTTCAGAAACCGTTTAGGTTGTGATCGGTGTGAACAGGTTTGCAATTCAATATAGCGTGGAGTAATTTGGAATGTGATGAGACGCAAGCTCAAAATTTATTGGCGGTTCTAGTTTCGAAGTGCGGCACTATTCCCGGATGGAGTACTTCTTTTTCTACTCCCTCCTTTCCGGTTTTATAGGGCTTATCTTAAAATTTTAGTTTTTCCATTTTATAAGGCTCAATTTGGTTGTTCCCCAACACATGTTCAGATTCTAAGGTGCATTAAATCATTCATCCAGGTATTAAGAGAAAATTGACCAATGCATGTACTTTATGCATGCATGCATTGCAATTAATGCATTAAACCTATCTCTCGGGACTTCTCGCACGCACCATCGTGCCACCACAAAAACTTTTACTCTGAGTTTAATAGTATGTTATACAGGAAGAGAAGAGGTGCACGCACGCAGTCATCCTCTCACACATGCGTCTGTTTTTTCTCCAAAAGTAGGATGATTACCCCCGGCCTCTACATCTGGAGTCACACACGCAAATTATTGAAATATATCAAGTGTAGTGCTTTGATGTGTCGCGCCAACTTGTACATCAATGAGAAGTTTGATTATCCTCTCCCTCGCGGACTTAACTACACCTGCCTTTGGCTGTATGACAGGTTGGCCACACAACTGTAGGGCCCACCTGTCATACACGCAAAGGCAGGAGTGTCCCTCCCTCGCCCATGTGCGTGGTGGCTGGCAAGACTAGGAGAAGCTTTCACTACACGCTCTCCCTCCCGCATGCGGTGGACATGCAATAGTTCAATCGGTGTCAGATGGCCAGAAGCGTGCTGTAGTGCTCCTCCAGTGCAGTAGTATTCCATCACTGTTCGACTTCCCGAAGAGGCGAAGAGCCAATCGTAGCCCGGATGCTCGTGTGGCAGTTTCATGTGTATAGTAGTCTAGGATAGCGTGTACCGTGCCTATAAGCTTAATATCATTGGGGTCGGCTCCATGCTATGTGGCTGTCTCAGAGTTTTTAAAAAAAATTAAAATAGTCTTCTGGCCCTACCCGAAAACTGTCGCGCGTACTGCCCGGGAAAATCCCTGCCCTCAACTTTTAACTACGCGAAAATAGTTCGAGCTTGTTCATTCTATATAAATACAGTACTTACTGTATGTTTGTTCACCCGTGGGGTTGTTCAATGAATGGAGGGGCGGGGAGCACAGGTGAACAATACTGTAGTACTACTAGTAGTAAGTAGGAGTCGTATGGTAGTCACCTTAAATAGAGAGTTTCTTTTCTTTAATGCCACGTACACAAATTGAAACGCTTGTTGTGGAGAGAAAAAAGATACTCACTCCACTATATATGGACGCAGGGGCCTGAGCGCTTGCTTTACTAGGGTTGCTCTCTTCATTCTCTCATCCTCTCTAGATATAAACAAGGCAGCGGTAGCAACATTTTCTCTCTGCTCACCGCTGGTCACAGATCCGGCCGGATCACTTCAGCCAGTGTGTGTAGAGGACTAAAAGGTGCATCATTCACGCGGTCATCGCCGCCGAGGGAGGAAACCCATAGCTGCCGGAGGGCCCCGATCCTCGCCCCGTGCCGTTCTCTCCGACACATGGCTGGCTCGGGAGGTCCTCCGACCCTTCTTCCTCCCTATCGTATTGTCCGCAGATCCGACCTGCTACCGCCGACATCCCGGCGACCCTCAGGTATAAGTTCTTCGAAAGCGGCCTTGCTCTACTGCCCCAGCTCCCCACGTGTCAGCATGTGCATCTTTTTCTACTCCCATCAGCTCTTCCGAAGCCACCTAAATTTTTAGTATTATTAGAGGTAAAGCTACTTCATGCATTTGAATCTAGGGCTTTGTTCAAACAACGAAGAAAGGGGGGAAAGTTGTAGCATGATTCTAGGACTTGATTCAAAGAGGAAATAATATGGTGGAAGCAGTAGAGACCAGATACCCAACCGGTCTCTTGGTTGAAAAGGGAAATAATGGGAAAACGCAGTACAAACTGGATAAGGAACAGATCTATTATTGGTTGAAAAAAGGATAGAAAGTGGCGGCTGGTGGACAAGTCAGCAGAGTATGTCCAGGATTAGATTTGCTGCCATCACATAGTAAAAGGTCTCCAGGATTAGATTTTCTGCCCTCACATAGTAAAAGGTCTCAGGATTAGATTTGCTGCCCTCACATAGTAAAAGGTCTCCAGGATTAGATTTGCTGCCCTCACATAGTGAAAGGCCTCCAGGATTAGTTTTGCTGCCCTCACATAGTACAATGGCACTCCTGCTGTTTTCCCCAGTATGACAAGTAAGTTGCTCCTTTACGCTGCTGAGTGTCCTGGTGTCCCCATGGTCCCATGCCCTTAAACCAACTCTTTAGCTGTTGTTGATTTACTGTTTCTCGTAAACAAGCAATGCCACCATTAAAGTAATCCCATATTTGAGGAATCTCATTGTTGATCGTAATGCTTCTGGTAGCATGAAGCATTGCTGACGTTTTAAAATTTCTACTGTCCTTGGGTGATTGCCATGACCACAATTAATATGATTCTTTTCATTTTGTATATGTTTCGTATATTCTTATTCGCCAGCAACTGTTTACTTTCTATCTTTTTGTGCAGATAGGGATATCCATTTCACCTTGTTGCTATTGTGACCTTTTGGTGAACTGCACAAAACACTTTTTTTGGAATGAGTGTCTTGTGCAGTTCAACTAAAATGTCACGTGGGCAACATCTCTCAATTTTGGTGGAACTACACAAAATGGTGATTGGAGTTTCCAAAATCTTCGTCAAGTTCTGCTGGTAATCTCGTGCAACATTTTATTAGACTTTGCAAGATCGAGTCGTCACTGTCACCACAATGGCACTTTATTTTAGTGGAACTGCACAAAAGGATAAGAAAATTATAGTTGCACCTTACATGAGCCGAACAGCCAACCTTAATGTTCCTCAATTTTAGTGCAACTACTAAAGATGAACCTGCCAGCTCACAAGAGCAAGTACTTCTTGCTAGCTGAATGATGCAATCTTTGCTTCATTTCAGGTGAACTACAAAAAAAGGCGCATGAACTGAATCATGGAACTCCAGGTAGACCTCATCCAAATAGAGCTGGAGGTTGAGTTCAAGGAGGCCGCTATTAAAGCGAAATCATGCTCTCCTGTCTCCTTGTTTGTGCTGTGCAAACATGCTGTGCAAACAGGAATACTCAACTACAGATGTTGTGACGGTCAAGAGCATTCGCCAAGTTCTTCGATTGTATGACATGGCTAGCCAAGATGGATTTAATCCCGATATTCACTTTATCAAAAGGCTATAATGGGTTGGTTCTGAATCTTGCAAGTTGGGAATCAGTGAGATGTGTAGGCATCTTTGTTGTACTTATTATTTGAATCTTATTTGTTGGTTCTGAATCTTGCAAGCTGGGAATCAATGAGATGTGTAGGCATCTTTGTTGTACTTATTATTTGGATCTTATTTGTTGGTTCTGAATCTTGCAAGTTGGGAATCAATGAGATGTGTAGGAATCTTTGTTGTACTTATTATTTGGATCTTATTTTTTGGTTCTGAATCTTGCAAGATGGGAAACATGGCATGATGATGTAGAGGACAACAACCATAACAAACTGTTCAAACTTGGTAGTATTATCTTTGTGAAAGTGCGACGAATGTGCTGTTCATGTGCGTCCTGAGAATAATAATTCTAGTTGTTGTGCATGTTGATCCTGTGGCACTGATAGAACGAGCGAATGCATTGCTTGTTTTAAGTACAAATTTCTATTAAAGCTAATTAAATTTAAGTAAAGTGACCACTAACTCCTGTTATTACAGTACCAATACAGACCCGCTCGTGAACCGACGTGTGGCCGAGGGTGCATCTTGTGCCGGGCGTGCAGTGGATGAGGGAGGGGTAGTAACTGTTGTCGCATGTACACACTCACCTTATTGTTGAATCCAGTTCCCCAAGAGCTGAAAAACGAACTGCTGCTGCCGCCTACACACTCGTTCACTCGAAGAGACTCCAATGGCGATCCGAGGGGTGAGCCTGCTGGATATGGACTTCAGCAAGGAGTTCCCCTTTGAGTTCTCCGTTCAGTCCTATGGCTGCACCAAGTTGAATGTGATGTACACCAACGATACGGACTCGGTGAAGCTTTGCCTCGCCTCAGTCCTATGGCTGCACCAGGTTCTGGAGCATTCGCCGTTTCATCGGCAGCGCCGACTGCACCTTCGCTACGGTGGAGAGAAGGAAGAACGTGATGATTCGGCCATCTGGTGCAACAAGCTTGTCGACATCTAGAAGCAATACAAGATCATCAGCAACGGGCAGGAGAAGGACTCCGTGGTTGACCTCGCTGAGACCATCATCGACCCCTGATACGCCAACATGAAAGAAGATGACCTGAACACGTGGGAGGTACCTCTTAATCTAGCCTACATAACCTGCGCAGGAAAGGACGCATATGCATGCTACGACATGTACAGGCAGATCTTGGACATGAGGGCATGTCTGCTTCCCGTAACCGACGAGTACACGGACAGCCGCAACGTCATGATCAAGCGTGCCAGGAAGGTCTAGATGTTGTACTTTATCTGTTTATAAGCACCTTTATCATCTGAGTGTTTCATGCATTAGCCTATGTGTCGTAATTATCTGTTTTGTCCAAAATATTTCTTTTAAGAACCCATTAACCTGATTGCTTTTTTAGTGGCTATTTGCTTATGTATGTAAACTAGTTCACTTGTCCATAAAAAAAACTAGTTCACTCGGCTGCCGTGCTTTGAATCTCCTTCCTCCCAACATATTCCCCTCCTCAGGTGGACCCAGCAGGTCTCTGAATTTTCTCCCACTTTCTTTTTCGATGTAAACTGAGTTTTCTCCCAGTACTTTCGCCTAGAACCAACTCAACTGTCCCACGTCTAGCCTAAAAAATAATAAAACCCCACGTACTATTAGCTCATCAAATTAAAATGATATTTTATTTCGTAAGTTGAAAGTTCTTACAAAATAATAATAATAATTGTTTATATATAACTTGGCAAGTTAACTCCTAGTGATTGCGTACATAAGCTTGCAAAGATTTTACTGACGTGTAATCATGTGTTTATGTTTTTATACCATTTCTCCGTCTAGCCCAACATGATATTTTCACCCAGCCCAGCAAGTCCGCGGATTTCGAGAAAAATGCAAATGGGATTTAAACGGGCCGCATAGATGCTACATCATTGTTTCACCCAGCCCACCAAATGGACTAAAAAAACAAGTCGACTGACAGCTGGGTCCACGGCCACAACCCAGTTTTTTTGTGATTTGCCAAGTAAGTCGCTTTGTCAGGCCTATTGGGCTGCAAATCTTTCAAGATGAGGAGAGCTTCATTCGGCTAGCCCAGAAAACGGCCTATCAGTAATGAGAAATGGGTTGTACATTTTTAAAACACATCAAACCGGCAATTAGTTTCAAATATCTTTTTTTCATTTCGAGATTTTAAATTACCTTAATTTTTATGCATGGAGAATTTTTTGGATTTTATATTGATATACATTTATTTTTAAAATCAGTTTGAATGTGAGTCGAAATTTCAGGATTAAAAACAGTTCGGACCGCACCGAAATATGCAAAATTTCGTATAATTTTTTAACCGTGGCCACAATATGGGCTGTAATGCTAACAAAAAGAATATGGGCTCCAAAAAAACCTTAATAATTAGAAAATGGGCTGTAAATTACTAGAAATAATAGTAGATGGGTTGTATGCTGTTTTCCACAGATTTGAGGCTTTCCTAAGAAAAGGTTGACGCACAAGCAGTGACTGTTGGATAGCAATCCAACGGCCGTCGTGCTTCTTCCATCTCTGCTTTTCCTGCTCCAGCCACTCAAACAAGCGCCGGCAGGACTGCCCGCTCCCTCCTCCCCGCGGCCGGCTGTGCTGCCGCGCAGGCCTCACCGACCCACCGTACTCCCATCGCTGGCCTAGCCATCCCTCTACTCACCCATACCTGCTGTTATTCTCCGGCGATGGCAGACGAACCAGTAACCCCTCGTACAGTCGTACTCCCCTCCACGTGGGAAACAACTGCCGAGTATTCCCTGCCTCCATGTCGTTCCTTTCCTAGGCCTCGCCTTCGTCCACCGCCCTAGTGCTCTCGGTGCGGCTGACATGCATCTGAAGTGGACTGTACGTGGAGAGGTCGACAGCTAGGTCCATGGCCGCATGCAAGGAAATGCCTCCTTATTACGTGCAAAATAATGATTCCTCCACCTGACATCAGGGACCCACCGAAAGGGCCTATGTATTTCGCGAAAAAAATGTTACCGCCGCTGACAGCTCGGACACACCAGCTATATCTTCGCACACGAGGAAGTGCCCCCTTATTACGCACAAAAAAGGAATACCCCCCTGTTAGCTGGGACCCAGTATAGTGGCAGGCTGACTTGTGGGCCTACTAAGTTGACGGGGACAGAGGGCTTTGTCAACTTAGTCAATATGCATGATTCTAGCTCTAGTGACCGTACGATGTCCATCCAACGGCCGTAGTGCTTCTTCAACCTCTGGTCTTCTTGCTCCAGCCGCCCAAACCAGCGTCGGTCGTGCCTCGTGCTCCTGCCTCCTGTGGCCAGCTGCGATGTGGCGGAGGCCTCACCGCCCCCTACTACTCCCACCGCTGGCCAGGCCATCCCTCTACTCACCCACACCCCCTGTTATTCTGCGGCGACGGCAGCCTCACACCGCAGCGAACCAGTGAACCCTCATATTCCTCTACACGTGGGCATCCACTGTCGTGTCTTCCCCGGCTCCGCGTCATCCCCTTCCTAGGCCTCGCCGTCGTCCACCGCCCTGGTGCTCTCGGCGCGGCGTGGTCAACATGGTCAAGGAACGGCTTCCATCGGACATGGACTGTACGTGGAGAGGCTGACAGCTGGGTCCACAGCCGCAGCAAGGAAGTGCCTCCTTATTACATGCAAAATAATTATTCCTCCACGTGACAGTGTGGACCCACCGGATGGGCCACCGTATTTCGCGAAAAAAACATTTGCCCCTGACTGCTGGGACCCACCAGCTACATCTTCGCACGCAAGGAAGTGCGTCCGGGCAAAAAAACGATTCGCCCCCCTGACTACTGGGACCCACCAGCTACATCTTTGCAGGCAAGGAAGTGCCTGACAGGCGGGACGCACCTGGTCGAAGCGTACGTAGCATTGTCATTCTGGTCGCGAACGTGTACGTACATATATACTGGTGGATGCAGAGGCGTGCACGTGTCGTAGTAGAGGCGCGTATGTGTCGTAGTAGAGGCGCGCACGTAGCATGTACACGTACGTACAACAGCCAGGGTGCAAGAAAGAAAATACAGCCACGTATGTGTACATACGGGCGGGGTCTCGAACACCTACGCGCACATACGTACGGCCAAGGCTCGTGTACATGGCTGGGTTGGAACGGAGAAACATCATCGTCGTCATGTTCATGGGGAGGCAACGGAATGCGTCGTGTTCATGGGGAGGCAACGGAATGTGTCGTGTTCATCAGGAGGCAACGGAACACGTGGGAGCCAACCGGCTGGGTCGGAACGGAATGCGTGGTCGTGTTCATCGGGAGGGCTTGGATGAAACAGGCGATGGAAACGAGGCCTGAACGGGGTCCTGTTGATCAGGAGGGGTCTGGCGTACCGTAAAACGGAGGAAACGAACCTCCTACAGTCGAAACGGGGGTCCTGTTGATCGGGAGGGGTGTGGCGTACCGCAAAACGGATGAAACGGACCTCCTACGGTCGAAACGGGGGTCTTGTTGATCGGGAGGGGTGTGCCGTACCGCAAAACGGACGAAACGGACCTCCTACGGTCGAAACGGGGGTCCTGTTCATCGGGAGGGGTGTGGCGTACCACAAAACGGGACTGTTCATCTCCACCGTTGACCTCCTCCAGCCTCTACGGGCTACCGTCGACCTCCTCCAGCCTCCACGGGCTCCTGTTCATCCAGCCTTCACCGCGCGCTACTCCACTGGCGACTGTTCAACCACCCCTCCACCATCTACTGTTCATCCAGCCCTCCACACCACGGGGTCCTGTTCAACCACCCCTCCACGGGCACCCCTCCACCATCTACTGTTCATCCAGCCCTCCACGGGGTCCTGTTCATCCAGAGGCAACGCCACCACTCACTATTCATCCAAACCCCCCGCAACGCTCACTGTTCATCCCAGTGGCAGCATCGACCGGCTTCAGTTAGCAGCAGTAGTGAAGGAATCGCTCGATCGGGTTCAGTTAACAGCCATCGATCGATCGCTCGGGTTCAGTAACGTGTAGCCTGCAGTGCAATCGCTCGGGTTCAGTTAGAGCCCAACGCCTTGCTCGGGTTCAGTTAGAGCCAACGCCTCGCACACATGCGCGTACGTGTACGAGAGAAACACGCATCGCTCGGCCCTCGACCTCCCACCGTAACCGGGAACTCCTCGAAATGCCCCCCCTCGCTTCTACCATGGTTTATTCCGTCATGGACAGCCCAAAGAATGTCATGCAGCTGCGTCTCCGGCCCGCCTAGGACAAAAAGCCCATTTTCTATCATGATTTTTTGTCATAGAAGTAGGAGCCCACCACATCTATGATGATACCGGGTTTTGTCACAATTATCGTCATAGAAGTGTCATATGTATGACAGAAAAAAAATTCATTCGGCCCAAAATGTCATGGATGTGTCTTTTTTGTAGTGATAGTTATTAGCTAGATGGCTTCTTCTCTCTCTCTGGATCTCAATACAAAGTTCTCCTCGATTCTCTTGGAGATCTATTCGATATAATCTTCTTTTGCGGTGTGTTTGTCGAGATCCAATGAATTGTGGGTTTATGATCAAGATTACCTATGAACAATATTTGAATCTTCTCTGAATTCTTTTATGTATGATTGGTTATCTTTGCAAGTCTCTTCGAATTATCAGTTTGGTTTGGCATACTAGATTGATCTTTCTTGCAATGGGAGAAGTGCTTAGCTTTGGGTTCAATCTTGCGGTGCTTGATCCTAGTGACATTAGGGGAAACGACACGTATTGTATTGTTCCCATAGAGGATAAAAAGATGGGGTTTATATCATATTGCATGAGTTTATCCCTCTACATCATGTCATCTTGCTTAAAGCGTTACTCCGTTCTTATGAACTTAATACTCTAGATGCATGCTGGATAGCGGTCGATGTGTGGAGTAATAGTAGTAGATGCAGGCAGGAGTCGGTCTACTTGTCGCGGACGTGATGCTTATATACATGATCATGCCTAGATATTCTCATAATTATTCACTTTTCTATCAATAGCTCGACAGTAATTCATTCACCCACCGTAATACTTATGCTATCTTGAGAGAACCACTAGTGAAACCTATGGCCCCCGGGTCTATTTTCCATCATACAAGTTTCCAATCTATTTTATTTTGCAATCTTTACTTTCAATTTATATCATAAAAATACATAAAATATTTATCTTATTATTATTATCTCTATCAGATCTCACTCTTGCAAGTGGCCGTGACGGGATTGACAACCCCTTTATCGCGTTGGTTGCGAGGTTCTTATTTGTTTGTGTCGGTACGAGGTGACTCGCGCGTGGTCTCCTACTGATTGATACCTTGGTTCTCAAAAACTAAGGGAAATACTTGCGCTGCTTTGCTGCATCACCCTTTCCTCTTCAAGGGAAAACCAACGCATGCTCAAGAGGTAGCAAACCTCAACAATCTTTTCACAAAAAATCAGAGAATATAGTAGTCATACATGTTTGAAAGGTAGCTGGTGTATTGCATAAACCAAAATGCATACGTCTATAAGAATAAGTTCCAAAAGGACAAGTAAAAGTGGTTTTCCCTTGATTGGGTTGTGAAACTGGTATTTGAGAAAAACCAGTATATCCATCAAGAAAACAAAAGTGTGTGCTTAGATAATCTTTCTAGCATTTGATCAATAAAAGGCAGAGGGTAATGATATTTTCTAGTAGCTTTATTTAATTTTCTAAATCAATTAACATTCTATAACCAATGACAATTCTTTGTGGAATAAGTTCATTTTTATCATTAGGAACAACAATGATACCTCCCTTCTTAGGGACACAATGAACATGACTTACCCATCTACTATCAGCTATGGGATAGATTATACCTGCTTCAAGAAGCTTTAGTATTTCAGTTCTTACCACTTCTTTACTTTTAGGATTCAAACATCGTTGGTGATCAACAACGGGTTTAGCATCAGGTTCCATATTAATCTTGTGCTGACATAGAGTGGGACTAATGCCCTTAAGATCATCAAGAGTATATCCAATAGCAACTCGCTGCTTCTTCAGAATTTTCAATAATCTTTCTTCTTCATGTACTGAAAGGTTAGCACTAATAATAACATGATATATCTTTTTCTCATCAAGATAAGCATACTTCAAAGTGTCTGGCAATTTTTTTTAATTCAAATACAGGATCACTTTTAGGTGGAGGAGGACCCCCTAGAGTTTCAATAGGCAAATTGTGTTCAAGCAGAGGTTGTTGTTCAAAGAAATTTTTGTCTATTTCATTTTTATCATGCATGTGCATGTCATTTTAATGGTCTAGCAAATATTGTTCTAAAGGAATAGTAGGAGGCACGACAATAGAAGCAAGACCAATTATTTCATCCTTACTAGATAATTCTTTATTATGAGGTTGTCTATTAAACTTGGAGAAATTAGACTCATGAGACTCATCACCAAAGCTAACACTGACAGTTTGTTTCTCACAATCTATTTTAGCATTAACGATGTTCAAGAAGGATCTACCAAAAATAATGGGACAAAAATCATCTTGTGGGGAACCAAGAACTAGAAAATCAGAAGGGTATTTTGTTTTCCCACAGAAGACTTCAACATCTCTAACAATCCCAAGTGGTGTGATGGTGTCTCTATTGGCAAGTTTAATAGTAACATCTATGTCTTCTATTTCAGCGGGTGCTATATCATCCATAGTTTCTTGATATAAGGTAAAAGGAATAGCACTCATGCTAGCATCTATGTCACATAAACCATGATAACAATGTTCTCCTATTTTAACTGAGACAACATGCATGCCAACAACAGGCCTATGTTTATCTTTTTCATCGGGTTTGGCAATTCTAGTAGCTTCATCAGAGAAGTAAAAAACAGGCCCATCAATATTTTCTACTAGGAGATCTTTAGCCAAAGCAACACTAGGTTCCACTTTAATTTGCTCGGAGGGTTTAGGTGATTTAATATTACTTTTGCAAACCACAATTGATACCTTAGAATGTTCCTTTATCCTAACAGGGAAAGGTGGTTTTTCAATATAAGAAGTGAGCACAACTGGATCAACATTATAAATAATAGTTTCATCTTTAGCTTTAACTGGTTTTTAGTTTCTTTTTTAATAGGTGGATGATATTTAAACCACTTCTCCTTAGGGAGATCAACATGAGTAGAAAATGATTCAAAAAAGAAGCTATTATCTTAGAGTGCTAACTTGTGAAAGGCATCGGTATTCATAAAAGATTTAACACAATTAAACTTAAGCTTAATACCTGACTCTTTACCTTCGTCGAGTTCCCAATCTTCAGAGTTGCACTTAATTCTTTATAAGAGATCCCACCTGAATTCAATAGTCTTCTTCATAAAAGAACCAGCACAAGAAGTATCAAGCATGGATTGATCATCACGAGAAAGCCAAGCATAAAAGTTCTGAATAGTAATTTATCTTAAGAGCTCATGATTGAGGCATGAATATAACATTGACTTAAGCCTCCCCCAAGCTAGAGAGATACTTTCTCCTTCACGAGGCCAAAAATTATATATATAATTCCGATCATGGTGAACTAGATGCATAGGATATTTTTTTGGTGAAATTCCAATTTCAATCGATTCCAGTTCCAAGATCCAACATCATCGCATAGCCTATACCATGCCAATGCTTTTCCCTTCAAAGATAAGGGGAAAACATTATTCTTAGCTTCATCTCTGGGTAAACCTGCAAGCTTAAATAATCCACAAATTTCATCCACATAGATCAAGTGCATATCAGGATGTTCAATTCCATCTCCTGTATAAGGATTAGCTAGCAGTTGTTCTATCATACCCGAAGGAATCTCATAACCAATATTTTCAATAGGTGCAGTAGGTTGAGGGGAAACTAATTCTGCTTCCGGTCGAGGTGAAGATACCCCAAACAAACCCCTCAAAGGATTCTTTTCCATAGTAGCAAGTGACAACAAATTTCAGCGCGTAGTATAAATTTTTCCTTACCAATTTCCACTTACCAAGAGCTCTTCACTCCCCGGCAACAGCGACAGAAAATATTCTTGATGAACCACAAGTATAGGGGATCAATCATAGTCCTTTCGATAAGTAAGACGGTCGAACCCAATGAAGAGCAGAAGGAAATGACAAGTGGTTTTCAGCAAGTTATTTTCTGCAAGCACTGAAATAGCGGTAATAGGTAGTTTGATAGCAAGATAATTTGTAACGGACAAGTAACGGTAATGTTAAATAAAGTGCAGCAAAATATCCCAATCCTTTTGTGGCAAAGGACATGCCAAAACGGTCTCTTATAATAAGCAAAGCGTTCTTGAGGGTACACATGGATTTCATCTAGTCACTTTCATCATGTTGGTTTGATTCGTGTTTGCTACTTTGATGATTTGATATGTGGGTGCACCGGTGCTTGGGTGATGTTCTTACTTGAACAAACCTCCGACTTATGCTTAACCTCCTCGCAAGCATCCGCAACTACGAGAAAAGTATTAAGATAAAATCTACCCATAGCATTAAACATTTGGATCCAAATCGGTCCCTTACGAAGTAGCGCATAAACTAGGGTTTAAGCTTATGTCACTCTAGCAACCCATCATCTAATAACTACTCCACAATGCATTCCCTTAGGCCCAAATATGGCGAAGTTCCATGTAGTCGACGTTCACATGACACCACTAAGGGAAGCACAACATACATATCATCGCAATATCGAACACATATCAAATTCACATGATTACTTGCAACAAGATTTCTCCCGTGACCTCAAGAACAAAAGTAACTACTCACAAATGATAATCATGCTCAAGAACAGAGGGCTATTAAATAGCATAATGGATTTGAACATATAATCTTCCACCAAATAAACCATATACTAATCAACTACAAGATTTAATCAACACTACTAGTCACCCACAGGTACCAATCTGAGGTTCCGATACAAAGACAGAACACAAGAGATGAAGTAGGGTTTGAGAGGAGATGGTGCTATTGAAGATGTTGATGGAGATTGGCCTCTCAAAGATGAGAGGGTTGTTGGTGATGACGATGGCTTCGATTCCCCCCTTCGGGAGGGAAGTTCCCCCGGCGGAATCACTCCGCCAGAGGGCAAAAGTGCTCCTGCCCAAGTTCCGCCTCGAGACGGCGGCACTCCATCCCGAAATACTTGTCCTTCTTTTCTAGGTCAAAGAGACATATATACCAGAAGATGGGCATCGGAGGCGGGCTGGGCTGAGCGCAACCCAGCCTAGAGCGCCCTGGTGTCTTGTGCTCACCAGGTGGGCCCCCCTGCGATAGTCATTTGCTCCAGTATTTTTTATACATTCAAATAATTCTCCATAAATTTTCAGCTCATTTGGAGTTGTGCAGAATAGGTAACTCTGACGTAGCTTTTTCAGGTCCAGAATTCTAGCTGCCGGCATTCTCCCTCTTTGTGTAAACCTTGCATATTATGAGAGAAAAGGCATTAGAATTACTCCATAAAGCATTATTATGCATAAAAAGATTATAAATAACATTAAGAAAACATGATGCAAAATGGACGTATCAACCCGTACTGCATGATGAATTTAGGGAAGCAGCACATCCCAATTCACCCGTCACCACACCTCAAACTCAAGTGTCGTAGTCACCCACACGCATTTGAGAAATTCACACTGGTTCTGAAGAAAGACAACCTTCTATTCAAACAATTGATGAAGAAATTATAGCTGCAACAGCTGATGAGACTACAAAACAAAACCTAATGGTGGATGTCATCAATACATCCCCTCAGCATGAAGAATTAGTTTGTTCAATAGATATTCACACTATTCCAACTGCTACTACTAAAGAAATTGCAAAATCACTTGTTGTCACAGATCCACAAGACTCGACTGGCTCTCAAAGACCAGTGTTTGATGTAAGGCCGAATAAAATCACTCTTCAACCAGTTTAGGTCATGCCAAAGATTGGCAGAAGCCTCAGACGGCCACAGTTCGATAATTCCAAATTCTTCTAAGAGAAGAATTTCTTCATCGGCGAGTCACCATATGACTGAGCCAAGATCAGGCGTATATGCTTCTGGACCAAGACGCAAATGAACTACTATGCTTCATTGTTGTTTGAGAAGACAATATCTTCCTGCATCGTCATATTCCTTATATGGACATGGAATCCATTCCATGCTTTTGGCCAGTTTTGGCTGGTCTTCATGATGTTGGGCTGCTTAGCTTCTACTCGGATGTCTGCGATTGGAATTAATAACTCATTCTTCAGTTCTATACAACTGTGCACTTCTCAGGAAATGTTGATGACATTTCGACATGGGCTCCGGACTGGATGAGTGAAGACACTCGCTGCAAGGAACCAATTGATGAACTACTTCGTGCTCTTCCACTAGATCCACCCCTTGAAGAAGCAAATAAGATCTATGAAGAACCTGAGCTACCAAATCATTTTATGCAAGTGCTGATGAAGCCATTGGCTGAAGGAGAAGCTCACAGGACTACCTTCTTGGTGAAGACTTGCTATACGTGCCTTGCCCAGTCTACCGCATTCTGGCCAATACCCTCAGTCCCATCAAAGGACACAACTCTGCAAGTGAAGAAGTTGTGGGAGTCATGAAGAGTATGCTATTTCATATCATACATGGCACTACCATTAACATACAAGATTTCTTCATGAGGACTTTGGCCATAGTGGCCCAGTCACCCTTTGATCTGAAGTCGTATGCTCCATGGATCATGAGATTCATCAAATCCCGATCTTCAATCAACTACAGTGCTGATGGACAGAATCATCTCAGTTGTCTACCAGAGGTTGAATCACTTCAAAGCACTATCTCCTCAGTTCCTGGCAAGGTCAAGGCAGTCATAGATGAAGGAATTCGTCCTAGATGGACAATTTCGTCAGCCTATCTCCCATTCAACTAGTGATGAAACTGCGAGCCAGGACGCTGCTACAAAGGCATCAAGACCATCTGCTCACAAGAAGTACCACGTGTCATGACTAAGCATGAACTCCTCATCAGCCTGCACCAGAAGATAGACATGAATCATGATTGGGTTAAAAGTCAACTTGCTGCTATTAACGCCAATATGACTATGACGCATAACTATGTTTACAGAAATCACTACTACGCCCACGAGATATTTGACAGAACAAGGGCCATGCTTTCACACCTGAACACAGATGACGAACTTGTTGCAACGGACTTCCAGATGAACTTTGATTGGGAAAATCCACCCAAGAAGAAGTTCGAGAAGGTTCAAGTTCCTCCACTCGTCCTGAACTCAGTGTCTCCATTGTGCTCCACCGACGAAATGAAGATGTTAAAGGCATTGCGGCCGACCCTTCTGCTTCACACGATCCCGACACTAACGTTGGCGCTCCTCCGACTTTCTCATGATGATATTCTTTAGGGGCGTTGGTTCTCAGTTTTGTCTCCTTTTGGTCATTTGATGGCAAAGGGGGAGAAGTCTGAGTTAGTCTTCAAGCGGGTCGTTATATGGGCTGTTTTTTTCTTCTAAGTTACAACTCTTGGACTTTATTTGATTCGCTCTTTGATGAGTTGTAACTTAAATAACTATTGGTGGTCTGACTCTTTTGCTACTTTTTATATGCATGCCCTGCTCTTAATATATCTGCTCATGCATACACACTTTTGTCAAACATCAATTTTCATCATTCATTCAAATTCTTCAATATCTTATGATCATGCTAGATTGAATTCCAAGATATAGGGGTAGATCTCCACAATTTCAACCTGCCATGTGCATTTGCAATCCAAAGAAAATTCTTCTCAAGCACATCTTCAGGGGGAGTTCCTCAATATTTTGTAACCAATTTCTACATACTCTGTACTTACACTTCCATTATTTACTCCTGTTGAAAACCTAACCAATTTGTCATCAATCACCAAAAAGGGGGAGATTCTAAGTGCATCAAGTGCCCCCTTAGTGGTTTTGGAGTATTGAAGACAAATAGGTTGAGGGACTAATGTGTTTGGGAGTGTACACATGAGTTATAGTCCCTGAAGATTTGGTTTAACCCATGGAAGACGACCCCTAAAAATGTATTTCTTCAAGTAAAGAACTGGGTGATGAAAATGGTATGACCTTTGAAGAAATTGATGTGAACACTTTGAAGCTTGAAGACTTTTATTTTCGGAGTTTCTTTCTTCTTATTTTGAGTCATAGGAAAATTCGTACTGTTAAAGGGGGTCTAGGTGAATCATAGTTCACATTTCCAAAGTGATGCTCAAACCTATTGTAGCGATCCGACCTCAAACAGTCAAATCTCTATGTATAAGTGTCATCCCTGGATCGGTAATGCTGACACACACAATACTTGAAGGATTTATAACAGAGTTCAATCATAACCTTATTACATCGAATGGCTCCAAAAGGGAGTACTTATTGCAATAATATGGCTGAAGGCCATCGAAAGAAGGTAACAGCGGAAGCTTCGAAGGTAAAATGAGTCCATCAACTCCAACGGCATAGCTGAGTGCATGACAACGACCTAGCGCACCTTACTCTTCATCTGAAAACTCTGCAACATAATATGTTGCAGCCTGTGTAGGTCAGCACATGGAATATGCTGGCAAGATAACACTATAAAGCAATGAGCAAGTAACAGCTATAACTATATGCATATATGGCTGGTGGAGGCTCTATGGTTATTTTTGCAGAAAGCTAGTTTTTCCCTACAACAAAGGAATAGATTTTATTTAACTACAAAGTTTGTTGAAAACATTGAGAAGGTTCCTCCAACTCAATCCCAAATTAAATAATCATCAACCCAACAAATTAATTAAATAGAGTGATGAGAACAAATCAATAATTCAAGTAGCAGATACTCAAGATGTCCATAACCGGGGACACGGCTAACCATGATTAGTTTATACACTCTGTAGAGGTTTGCGCACTTTTCCCCACAAGACTCGATCTCCTCCGTTGGATTTCTCGCACTACATGGTGTTTGAGAAACGGATGACCGAGACACAGTCTTTCAGAAGCATTAACTCTTTACTCTGGGTAGACAGTACCACCTACATCCCCTACATCTGCTAGCCTACCACTGAAAGAGGTCACAGAACTTACTCAACTATGCCAGAGCCCATAATGTCTTGTGGCTGCAGATGGAAATTTCCAGCATGAATAATCTTATGATCCGTTTGAGCCTTGGTGGCAAACCGTAGGATGATCACATGGGTACTCCGGGATATCCCAAGACAACACTGGATTGCTCCAGGTGCCCAGACAACCACTGGGTGCTCCAGGGTGCCTCAACTAATCCGCCTAGATGTGTCTTAAAGTAGCCACCTTAAGTTTAACCATTAATTAAAACTGTAACATCTGTCATGGATCACTCAAACCAAACCACGTCTACGAGCATAGCATAGTAGTATAAGCATAATGTAGAAGTAGCTCCCAGGGTTTGAAATAAATACAATAGGTACTACCTCATCACTACTTCCCAAATACCCACAAGTATTCAAGTCATAACCATGCAGTGTTTGAGGATTGAAACTAATGCATAAAACTGGGTAATAAAGGAGTATGATCAAAGTGTTACTTGCCTTGCTGACGATCTGAAAACCCTAGTGACTCGTAGTAGCACGCTTCGCACTCCGTAAACTCTATCGTGAACAAACAATAACATACATAAGCACTCAAGAAAGATGCAAGGGTAAAACTCAAATAAAAAGGTCCAAACAGAAAGTTCAACTGAAGAGCTTCGATTAGCAAAAAGAATCTATCGAGTCGGAGCTACGAAACTCCAACTACGATCAAAAGAAGTTCGAATTCAAATCTGCTTGCAACCAAATTTTAATTTGTCAAAACCATGTTCAAGTTGGTTATCTGGAAAGAGGGGAACAAGACAAAGATTTTGTCGTTGGTTTCACTGGATTTGGACGAACAAGCAAAAAGTAGCGAAGGATTGAAGATCAGGGACTAATCTATGATAAAATTAATCGTGGATAGGTCCCTGGCCAAAAATAAAAATAAAAATAAAAACCTGTCGAATGAATGTTCGCTAATAGAAACTAATGAACAAAAATGTTCACTCTCAGATCTAAAGAACGAACGTTTGCTAACTAACCTAACCTAATAATAAAACCGATATAAAAGGAAAAACCGAAAACTAAAAAAACGAGGCGGTTTTTGGCGGTTATACTGGTTCACGGAGAGGAACCGGTGACGGCGGCTAATCGGATCGTATCGGCGGCGGCGGCGGCTTGAGCGGGAGGAGAGGTCGGGCTTCGGCCCTATTTAACGAGGCCGGGGGGCTTGGAGGAGGGGCGAGGCGAGGCGGTGGCGAGGCGTGGCCGAGCCGGACTCAGCGGCAGCGGCAAGCGGGAGTCTGTCCCGGGAACGGGGACGAGGCTGTGGGAGTCTTCAAAAAAAATTTCGCTCGAAGAAAAATCCTAATAAAATATAAAAAACTAAAAATAGCATAAACAATTTTCACCGTCTAAACCTATTATTTAGAACAAAGTGAACATTTTTCTGGCCTAAAATGTAATTTTTAAAAATGCATATTTTTCTAAATTCAAATAAAATAGCAAATAAAATCCAAATAAATTTTTATTTGATTTTAAAGTTTCTTCTCCAATATTCCTTTCTTTTGAAGAAGGCATATTATCTTCTCTCTTTTATTTTAAATATTGTAAATAATTGGAGAGAGAAAAATATTAAAATCAAATTGATCCTCTTTTAAAATTTGATAAAATTCAAATATGAAAATTTATGAAATCCCCAACTCTCTCCTTGGGTCCTTGAGTTGCTGAAGATTTCTAGGATCACAACCAAAATGCAAATAAAATATGATATAGATATGATGACCTATGTATAACATCCTAATTGAAAATTGGGATGTTACAAACCTACCCCCCTTAAGATGAATCTCGCCCTTGAGATTCGGGTTGGCTAGAGAATAGGTGTGGGTGGTCTTTCCGTAGGTCTTCTTCTCGCTCCCAGGTGGCTCCATCCTCGGTATGGTGGCTCCACTGAACTTTGAAAAACTTGATAACCTTGCTACGAGTAACTCGGCTGGCAAACTCGAGAATCTTGACGGGTTTCTCCTCGTAGGTCAGATCACTCTCCAAATGAATTACTTCCAGGGGCACTTTATCTCTTAGAGGAATATCGGCCATCTCAGCATGGCACTTCTTCAACTGGGAAACGTGAAACACATCATGTACTCCTGACAATCCTTCGTGTAACTACAATTTGTAGGAAACTTCTCCCATATGTTCCATAACTCGGTATGGTCCTACAAATCTCGGGGCTAACTTTCCCTTAACTCCAAATTGTTTATCTCCTCGGAGTGGTGACACACAAAGATATGCTCTGTCTCCAATCTCGTAGACTACCTCCCTGCGTTCAGTATCAGCATAACTCTTCTGCCTGGACTGAGCTACCTTTAGTCTATCACGAATCAACTTAACCTTCTCTTCAGACTCTTTGATCAAATCTGGTCGAAACAACTAGCGGTCTCCAACTTCATCTCACATTAACGGTGTCCTGCATCTCCTTCCATACAAGGCTTCAAAAGGTGCCATCTTCAAACTAGCCTGATAACTGTTGTTGTAGGAGAACTCTGCGTAAGGCAAATTATCATCCCAACTAGATCCATAATCTAGCGCACAAGCTCTCAACATGTCCTCCAGAATCTTATTGACTCTCTCGGTCTGTCCATCTGTCTGCGGATGAAAGGTTGTGATGAACTCTAGCCTAGTACCCAAAGTCTGGTGCAACTGATCCCAAAACTTCGAGGTAAATTGTGTCCCTCTATCTGATACGATGGTCCTCGGAACTCCATGCAGACATACGATCCTGGTCATATATATCTTGGCCAACTTCGCACTTGTATAGGTGGTTTTCACTAGGATAAAGTGAGCTACCTTGGTCAAGCGATCAACTACTACCCAGATAGAATCATATCCTGATCCGGTCCTAGGTAATCCGGTGATGAAATCCATGCCAAGCTTGTCCCACTTCCATTTGGGTATCAGCATAGGCTATAATAATCCTGCTGGCTTCTGATGCTCTGCCTTCACTCTCTGACATAAATCGCATACTGCTATATACTCGGCAATATCCTTCTTCATTCCTGTCCACCAGAAACGTTCCTTCAAATCCAAATACATCTTGGTGTTTCTGGGGTGAATCGAGTATGGAAGGTCATGAGCTTCCTGGACTATTAACTTCCTGACCTCCGCTTTATTGGGCACATATACACGATCCTCAAACCATAAAGTCTCGTGCTCATCCTCACGAAAACCTTTGGCTTTTCCTTTGCTCATCTTCTCCTTTATCTTAGTGATTTCCTTATCATCCTTTTGAGCTTCTTGAATCTTTCCAAATAATGTAGAGTGAACCTCCATTGTTGCAACAAAACCTCTTGGAACTATCTCCAAACGAAGTTCCTTGAGATCGTCAACTAACTCATGCGGTAATCCTCCGCTTACAAGGGTATTGGCATAACTCTTGTGGCTCAAAGCGTCTGCTATGACATTGCCCTTTCCTGGATGATAATGCAACTCCATATCATAATCCTTTATGAGCTCCAACCATCTCCTTTGCCTGAGATTCAACTCCTTCTGTGTGAAAATGTACTTTAAACCCTTGTGATCTGTGTACACATCACATCTGTTTCCAATCACAAAATGTCTCCAGGTTTTGAGCGCATGCACTACTGCTGCTAACTCCAAATCATGCATGGCATAATTCAACTCATGAGGTCGAAGCTGCCATGAGGCATATGAAACAACTCTTCCGTCTTGCATAAGTACACCTCCAAGTCCTAAGCGAGAAGCATCGCAATAAACTTGGAATTGCTTGTGTATATCCGGAAGAATCAGCACTGGGGCTGTAACCAAACGTTTCTTCAACTCCTGAAAACTGGCCTCACAATCTTTGGTCCATTTGAACTTGGTGTCCTTCTTCAACAACTCTGTCATGGGTTTCACAATCTTGGAGAAATTCTCAATGAACCTTCTGTAATATCCTGTGAGTCCCCGAAAACTGCGGATCTCTCCAACTGAGGTGGGTGCCAACCACTCAGTGACAGACTAAACCTTGGTGGGGTCTACTGCTATACCTTCTCCTGATATAACATGTCCAAGAAATCCAACTTCCTTCAACCAAAACTCACACTTGCTGAACTTGGCATATAGCTGGTGTTCCCTGAGCTTCTTGAGAACTAAGCGTAGGTGCTCCTTGTGTCCCTCTTCATTCTTCGAGTACACCAAAATATCATCAATGAACACCACAACAAACTTATCCAAAAACTCCATGAATACCTTGTTCATCATACTCATAAAGTAAGCAGGAGCATTAGTCAATGCAAATGACATGACCGTGTACTCATATAGCCCATACCTTGTGGTGAAGGCTGTCTTAGGTATATCCTGTTCTCGGATCTTCAACTGGTGGTATCCTGATCAAATATCGATCTTAGAGAATACTTGAGCTCCTTGCAACTGGTCAAACAGATCATTTATCATCGGTAGTGGGTACTTGTTTTTGATCATCACTTCATTCAACGCCCAATAATCAACGACCACTCTCAAAGATCCATCCTTCTTCTCAACTAAGAGCACTGGGCTCCCCACGGTGATGAACTTGGTTGGATATAACCTTTCTCCAATAACTCCTTAATCTGCTTCTTAATTTCCTCCAGATCATTTGCAGGCATCCGATACGGTCTCTTCGATATTGGTCCGGTGCCTGGCAACAGCTCTATCAAAACCTCTATGTCTCGATCTTGCCGCATGCCTGGTAATTCCTCTGGAAATACATCTGGGTAATTATTCACAACATGCACTTCTTCCTGAACAACTCCCGAGAGAGAATTCACTTGGGTCCTCCTTGGCGCATGCCTAGACACATACTTGATCATTTTTCCCTCCGGGGTGGGAAGTGAAATTTACTTACTAGCACAATTGATGTTTCCTCCATACTTCGATAACTAATCCATGCCTAATATTATATCCAATCCTTGGGACTCCAAAATTATTAGGTCCGAGGAGAAAACATGGCTACCAATGGTTAGGGGTAACCGATCACACCATCAGCTGACCATATACTCTGCTCCTGGCGAGCTTACTAGCATGGGTGACCTAAGGGCTAAGGTTGGCAACTTAAACTTGTCCACAAATCCCCTTGATATGTATGAATGCGATGCACCAGTGTCAAAAAGAACAAGAGCGGTAAATGACTTAATCAAAAACTTACCGATCACTGCATCAGGCTGTTCTTCAACCTCCTCCACCTTGATGTGGTTCACCTGACCTCTGGTGAAAGGGTTTGGCTTCTTCCCAGACCTTCCATTGCCATTCCCATTCTTTGCTTCAGGACATTCAATGGCATAGTGTCCAGTCTTCCCGCACTTGAAACAAGTAATGTGACTTAAATCCTTCCTGGCGGGTGTTGTTGGGTTGGAACGGTTATGTCTGTTTCTTCCTCCATTCCCATTCCCATTTTTAGGGCCATGGTAGTTATCCGAACTCCCTCCATTATGAGTATGGCCTCCATGGTTATGAGTGTGTCCTCTCAGGTTCGCGGTAAAACGAGGCTTCTGCTGAGCTCCAGAATTGTACTTCCCTTGTCCATACTTCCTTTTGCATCTCTCTATCTGTTTTTGCTTGCCTTCAATGATGAGGGCCCTATCTACCAAATCCTGGTAGTTATTGAATGTTGCCACCATCAACTGCATACTCAGCTCATCATTCAGCCCTTCCATAAACTTCTCCTGCTTCGCGACATCTGTGGCCACATCATCTGGGGCATAGCAAGCTAACTTACTAAACTCATCCACATACTGCCCCACAGTACGATTTCCCTGGCGTAAGTTGCGAAACTCACGCTTCTTCATACTCATTGCTCTAGTTGAGACATGGGCTATGCGAAAAGCTTGCTGCAACTGATCCCATGTGACATTGGCTATGGGAAAAGTGGCTGTGTAATTCTCCCACCATGAGGCTGCGAGTCCATCCAATTGATGTGCGGCAAAACGCACCTTCTCAGCATCTATGCAACCTACGGTGGTCAGCTCCCTTCCAATCCTGCGGAGCCAGTCATCAGCGACAATCGGCTCGGTGCTACTGGAAAACACCGGCGGATTCAACCTCAGAAAACGGGCTAAGTTGTCAACTGGAGGTGGTGGCGGTGGATTGTTGTTGTTGTTGCCTTGGTTTTGGACTAGTAGCTGCATCAAGGCATTCTGCTGTTGGATCAACTAAGTGAGCTCCGGTGGGAAGGCAAATCCGGGGTCACGTCTCGGAGGCATCTGATAGGTTTAGAGGGGAGAGATTAGAATAGAGTGAGGTCTGGGGAGAAAATCACTACCCATATGCACATGAGACAAACACATTCATTATCACACCACTCAATTCAAACAAGGGCATACAATCGATCTAATCTACCGCTTACAAAATACTCGGACTACTACTATATACTTGGGGGAATACTACTGATAATATGGTGGTCGACTAAAAATTTTGATTGGAAGAAGACTCCATGATATCTGCTCCATCTTCGTCCTCATAATCATCATCACTGTCGGGATCGGAGTCGGTGTCGTCGATGATGATGTAGTCTTCGGGATGGTCGTCACCTCCTGGCGTAGGGTCTCCCCTAAATACTCCTAGCTTCTTCTTCAGGTCTTCAAACTTCTCCAGTAGTACTGCAATTTCCTCTTCATATCCATCGGGTGTAGACTTGAGTTCCTCTTCTAGCTCCATGTTCCTGGTCATCACCTTCTTTAGGTCTATCATGCTGGCGCACATCTGGTTCTCCTGACGACGAATGTGTTGGTTCCACTCCTAGATGTAAGCTGCAATGGACTTGTCCCTCCTGGTGCAAATCATCTCCCATTGCTCATCTCAGCATCCACATATCTAGTAGATGGTGTCCTTAAGATCCTTGTGGTAAACTTCGCTAATGCGTCCCATGGAGATGTGAGCTGCCATGCTCTTTCCTAGACTCTAGGTTGGTGCATCAAAGGAAAACTCTATGGGCTCCGTAACTGGTGTGAATGTCCTTCCTGGAACATGTACTCGAACTGTCCAGCGCTCTTCTTCCAGTAGAGTGGCAGTGTAGGTCCCGGTGAAGCTTGGTATTCTGATGTTCATGTATCGAGTGGCTTCCTTCAAGTGTCGTCCAAAAGGTGTGTCTTTATCCGGTTGAGCAAACTTGTTCCTTGGGTCTGCCATCTATAGAGTAGAAAGTGGAGAAGATTCAGAAATAAGTAGAGAAGAGTGTCATATGGCTCATCTTAGTGGTCGCGTCCTACAGTCATCGTGTGCTCTGATACCATCTTATAGTGATCCGACCTCAAACGTTCAAATCTATGTGTATAAGTGTCATCCCTGGATCGGTAATGCTGACACACACAGTACTTGAAGGATTTATAACAGAGTTTAATCACACACTTATTACATCGAATGTCTCCAAAATAGAGTACTTATTACAATAATATGGCTGAAGGCCATCTAAAGAAGATAACAACGGAAGCTTCAAAGGTAAAAGGAGTCCATCAACTCCAATGGCATAGCTGAGTGACCGACAACGACCTAGCGCAGCTTACTCTTCATCTGAAAACTCTGTAACATAATACGTTGCAGCCTGTTTAGGTCAGCACATGGAATATGCTGGCAATATAACACTATAAAGCAATGAACAAGTAACGGCTATAACTATATGCATATATGACACTATAAAAAAAAGACACATCCGTGACATTTTGGGCCGAACGAAAAAAATTTCTGTCATACTTATGACACTTCTATGACGATAATTGTGACAAAACCCGGTATCATCATAGATGTGGTGGGGTCCTACTTCTATGACAAAAAATCATGAGAGAAAATGGGCTTTTCATCCTGGGCGGGCCGGAGACGCAGCTGCATGACATTCTTTGGGCCGTCCATGATGGAAAAAACCGTGGTAGAAGCCAGGGCGCGGAAAATATCGGGGAGTCTCCGGTTACAGTGGGTGGTCGGGGCCAAGCGATGCGCATTTCTCTCGTACGTATGCGCGTGTGTGCGAGGCGTTGGGCTCTAACTGAACCCGAGCGATTGCACTGCAGGCTACGCATTACTGAACCCGAGCGATCGATCGATGGCTATTAACTGAACCCGATCGAGCGATTCCTTCGCTACTGCTGCTAACTGAAGCCGATCGATGTTGGCTCTGGATGAATAGTGAGCATTGCGGGGGGGGAGGGGGGGGGTTGGATGAACAGTTCCCGGTGGGGGTGGATGAAGAGGACCCCGTGGTGTTGCTTCTGGATGAACAGTACCCCGATCGATCGAGCCGGTTGGGGCTGGATGAACAAGACCCTGTGGAGGGCAGGATGAACAAGACCACCCCGTGGAGGGCAGGATGAACAGTAGATGGTGGAGGGCAGGATGAACAGTAGCCCGTGGAGGGGTGGTTGAACAGGAGCCCGTGGAGAGGGCTGGTTGAACAGTAGCCGGTGGAGTAGCGCGCGGTGGAGGCTAGATGAACAGGAGCCCGTGGATGAACAGTCGCAGGTGGAGGCTGGAGGAGGTCAACGGTGGATGAACAGTAGCACGTGGATGCTGGAGGGGGTCGACGGTGGAGATGAACAATATCCCAGGGAGTCTCGTTTTGTGATACGCCACACCCCTGCCAATGAACAGGACCCCGTTTCGACCGTAGCGCTCCAACACAAGTCCGTTTCCTCCGTTTTGCGGTACAGGCGCACCCCTCCCGATCAACAGGACCCCCGTTTCGACCATAGGAGGTCCGTTTCCTCCGTTTTGCGGTACACCAGACCCCTCCTGATGAACACGATCCCGTTTCAAACGTGGCCGATCGAACACATGGCCGTTTCCTCCGTTCTATGGTACACCAGGTGTCGGTGTCAAAACCGGCGGATCTCGGGTAGGGGGTCCCGAACTGTGTGTCTAGGCCGGATGGTAACAGGAGGCAGGGGACTCGATGTTTTACCCAGGTTCGGGCCCTCTTGATGGAGGTAAAACCCTACGTCTTGCTTGATTGATATTGATGATATGGGTAGTACAAGAGTAGATCTACCACGAGATCAGAGAGGCTAAACCCTAGAAGCTAGCCTATGGTATGATTGTATGTTATGGTTGTTGTCCTATGGACTAAAACCTTTTGGTTTATATAGACACTAGAGAGGGTTAGGGTTACACAAGGTCGGTTACAAAGGAGGAGATATCTATATCTGTATTGCCTAGCTTGCCTTCCACGCCAAGTAGAGTCCCATCCGGACACGAGACGAAGTCTTCAATCTTGTATCTTCATAGTCTAATAGTCCGGCCAATGGAGATAGTCCGGCTGTCGGGAGACCCCCTAATCCAGGACTCCCTCAGTAGCCCCTGAACCAGGCTTCAATGACGATGAGTCCGACGCGCAGTATTGTCTTCGGCATTGCAAGACGGGTTCCTCTCCAAATTCTGTGTACCTATCGAAATAGTGTCCGGTTTCTTGTGAATGTTGCACTCCTTGGCTTCCACGCCCAATAATGGCCACTTTCCACGTGTCGAGCGAATGTGAAGAGCCAGGCTGTTTTCACATTTAACCCCCTAGCTGTGTGGATGAGCCGCCTATTAAAAAGGCAAGGATTCAGATCCAAATCACACCATCCTCCCTTGGCAAGCCTTCATTGGAGCGCGCCCGACAGAGATCCATTCCATCATGGCCGGTTGACGCAGCTCCTCCTCTTGCTCCCCTAGCTCCAAGCCTGGAGATTGGGAGAGATGTTCCGTTCCACACAGCAAATTAGTGATGCTTCAGACCAAGGGATTTCTTCCCCCAGCGTACATGGTCCCGGTTCGAGCCAGGCTCACCACCTATAATGGCGGAGAGCAAGCGGAGAGCCTTCCCAATACCTCCAAGGGAGAGCGGGTATGCCTTGTCCCTTATTTGGTAAGAGGGCTCGGATTCCCAATTCATCTGTTTCTCCGGGGGCTCCTGGAGTTCTACGGCCTCCAGTTACACAACCTTACGCCTGCCTCCATGCTACATATCGCAGGATTCGTAGCCCTTCGCGGGTTGTTTTTGGGCTGTGAGGCTCATTTCACTCTGTGGAAGAAGTTGTTCTGCCTTGTGCCCCGTTCTCAGAAGGGGTCAATATATCAAGTGGGCGGAGCCGAAGTGCGGCATGTTTCTGGGACTGGATACCTGTCCGGAACCCCAAAGAAGACGTCCGAAGACTGGCCTTCAGAATGGTTTTATATAGAAGATGTCCCCCTCCCGGATCCTATTCGGATCGGCCTTCCTGAGTTCGACAACGCCTCTTTGAAGAAGTGCTGGAGCTGGCGTCCACGGAGCTCCCTGGAGGAAGATGACAGGGACATTCTTTACCTGATGAGCCGGATAAGTTTTTTAGCTCGATCCGGATTGACCATGATTGAGGTCATGGCCATATGTATCATGAGGGGGGGTGCAGCCGCTTCAGTATAGAGGCCACCCCATGTGGGATTTCAACGGGGAGGATGATGCCACCCGCTACGGCCGTAAAGGGCCGGGATCGGTTGCTGATCTAATAAAGATCTTATCCACTTTGTACAAGGGAGAAGAGGAGGAATTCCTTCGTGTCAACCCGCAGGGCGGATTTTCTATGTACAATCCTCCGAGCTGGGTAAGCGGAGACTTTTTCTCGCCCATCCATTTCATATTTCCGCAGTTAAGTATTCAGTCTAGCGATTTCTATGCAGGAACTGCGCCAAGCTGTAAGGGAGATAAACAACCCCCCTCCACAACCCGAGGACCCTGGACGGTCCCTCGACCCGGCCTCCCAAGAGGATCCGGACATATCTATGGAGCTGATGGATGGGGTGTTTTACCAATCAAGCAATGATAATGCTCTGGTGGCCATTACGGCCAATTACCCTGGGCTAGTTCCAGCCTCCCAGGTGACTGAGACTGAAGTCCCAGCACTTCAAAAAGGGATTCGTCCTTGCGTGTTTTTGATCGCCATATAACAGCCGTGTTTTGCAGGGGAGGTCCTCGAGGCAGAAGGCCGAGCCTGCAGTGACTGGCAACAAGGGGCCGCGAGGCCAGGCAGGCTGAAAAGACCCGCAGTCCGGATTGAGACACCGGCGCAGCGGTACAGCACGCTGTCTTTATTGCAAGACATTATTCTCAGAGGCGTATTAACGCCCATGCCTTCTTTTCAGGAAAAAGAGCGCTCGCCGGACTATACCCGGAGAGGCTACCAATCGCGCCTCCACAAGCCAGGCTCCAAGGCCGGATTCAGAGGCGGGAACGAATACGAGGCGTGCGCCGGGTGCTCCTCCGACAGAGGATGCAGATAAACTGTCCGCCACCAATTCTGAGGTGGAAAGTGCCATGAACCACAGGCGTCGCTGGACTGTTCTTCGTGACGCTTGTTTCTCCCAAGAGGCATTGGATGCCTTCAACTCAGGAGACGCGCACCTTCGTGCCGCTCAAAATGGTCTAGCCAGAGCCACGAAGCAGTATGTAAAAGACATACGGGTGAGAAAATTTGGTGATTATATATATCAGGTGCCCCTGAGACTTGAAACAGTTAGGATAACTGATTTAAGGATCATTTGTTATGCAGGTTCTTACAAAAAAGAATACTCAACTGTCCCAGGAGCTGGAAGAGTGCAAAGCCCAACTTCAGGCCGCACTGGCCGCTACAGGGGAGCCCAAAGAGACCCCCTGTGGTAACATATCCTTCAAATGATAAGTATCAAATGATAAGTATCATATAGAATGCAGCATGTATGCAGATCTGACGATAAAATTGCAGATGACACTAGAGTAAATCTCGATAAGCAACAGCTCCTACGCCAGCTGAAGGCCAGTGAGAACGTGCTTACGAGGGTGAGGCAGGAGAAAAATGATCTCCTAGATGCCAACACCAAGCTGGGCGTGGAACTACAAGATGTTCGTGCCCAACTGTCGGACTCTGTTAAGGAAAATCGGCGGCTTCGACGCGGCATATTTAGTAAGTTCTTGAACGGACTTTGAAAAAGAGTTCGGCGAGGAAGCTGGCTGACAGAGTTATGTCTGTAGGTATGCTAACAGGTCGTCCTGCCGAGGAAATGCCCGGTTCAACGGGTGACCTTCTTCCCGAGCTCTCACAGCTGCACGAACAAGTTCGGCAGGTGATGCAAGGCGTCGCCCAGGCCTTGTGGCCATCTGTCTCCATACCCGAAGGCCTTGGAGAGCTTGGATAAAAGCTAAAGGGAGCACGGCGGCGCTTCCTATTAAGGAAGATATCCCCTGCCGTCAGGGCGCCAGGGAAGCCTGGGCAATGGTGAAGACACGGTATACGAAGGCTGACCCCAACCACATGGACGAAGTCGGACCTGTGGGGCCCGATGGGAAGGAGATCCCTGTGAGCTTAGTGTATGGCCAAGTAGAATTGGCCGCAAAGTATTCCCAACAAGACTGTAGACTAGACAGCCTATTGGATGGTATTGAAGAGGAATTCAACTAGTCAAATTGACTATGTAATTTTAAAGTGACATGTATAATGCCTTCTAGCCGAATTGTAGATCGTTTGTCGTGGCAGACCTTTTCGCTTCAACCTCGGGACCCGACAGTCCGGAGTGTATCTGAATACCCTCTCAGTTATGTAAGAACCGGGGCATGCGTGGAGACCAGGCGTAGTGGTCATTAGTGCTTTATCAGACAAGTGCCCAACTAGTTATGTTATATTACATGGGTAGTAAGAAACATCTTCCAGGGAGAATAGTTCCGTTAAGGGTTCCTTTCCCTGGGTAAGCATGCCCTAAAGTGCATGTCCGGACTGCGATAAGAAGCGCAGAAAAATCATCTGGGGGCAGATATGGATAATAAAAGTCATCTTTTGTTCACCTACCGAATATTCCCTTAAGAACGCTAGCTTTCGGCTTCACCCAGTCTGAGGTACACGTCCGGCTGACCCGGCGGTAACAATCGCAGAGGTGCTCCCCTTATGCCCTAGCTGAATTAACGAGAAAGTAGGGCATAAATACAAGAGCCAGGCAACCCAGCTTGGCCAAAACTTATGTCATATCGATGCATATAATGGTGAAAAAAGGTACATGCGGAAGTATAACACATGTGTTGGGCATGAGGCCCAGGTAAATAATTTAAGCTTCTATGAAAGAAGCCCCCAGGTATGAAGAGTGCGGCTAGCGCATCTGTAATGTATGAGTGAGGCAAAATGTAGGATCGAAAGTATGTCTAGAGGGGGGGTGATTAGACTACTTGACCAAATAAAAACTTAACCTTTTCCCAATTTTAGTTCTTGGCAGATTTTAGCTATTGTAGGACAAGTCAAGCAATCATCACACAATTCAAGCAAGCATGCAAAGAGTATATTGGCAGGAGAAAGTAAAGCATGCAACTTGCAAGAATGTAAAGGGAACGGTTTGGAGAATTCAAACGCAATTGGAGACACAGATGTTTTTCCCGTGGTTCGGATAGGTGGTGCTATCCTACATCCACGTTGACGGAGACTTCAACCCACGAAGGGTAACGGTCGCACGAGTCCACGGAGGGCTCCACCCACGAAGGGTCCACGAAGTAGCAACCTTGTCTATCCCACCATGGCCATCGCCCATGAAGGACTTGCCTCACTAGCGGTAGATCTTCACGAAGTAGGCGATCTCCTTGCCCTTACAAACTCCTTGGTTCAACTCCACAATCTTGTCGGAGGCTCCCAAGTGACACCTAGCCAATCTAGGAGACACCACTCTCCAAGAAGTAATAAATTGTGTGTTGATGATGAACTCCTTGCTCTTGTGCTTCAAATGATAGTCTCCCCAACACTCAACTCTCTCTCATAGGATTTGGATTTTGTGGAAAGAAGATTTGAGTGGAAAGCAACTTGGGGAAGGCTAGAGATCAAGATTCATATGGTAGGAATGGAATATCTTGGTCTCAACACACGAGTAGGTGGTTCTCTCTCAAAACATATGAGTTGGAATTGTGTATGTGTTCTGATGGCTCTCTCCACGAATGAAGAGGAGGTGGAGGGGTATATATAGCCTCCACACAAAATCCAACCGTTACACATAGTTTTCCAATCTTGGTGGGACCGAATCAACAAACTCGGTCGGACCGAAAAGGTAAACCTAGTGACCGTTAGAGATTTTCGGTGGGACTGACATGCAACTCAGTAGGACCGATATGGTTAGGGTTTGGGCATAACGTAATCTCGGTGAGACCGATGACACAAACTCGGTGAGACCGAGTTTGGTAATAAGCTAACCAAAGAGCTGGTCAGGCAAACTCGGTGGGACCGATTTGCTCTTTCGGTGAGACCGAAAAGTTACAAAAGGGAAACAGACAGTTTATATTGCAATCTCGGTGGGACCGATTCGCTCTTTCGGTGAGAACGAAAAGTTACGAAAGGGAAAAGAGAGTTTGCAATCCCATCTCGGTGAGACCGAGATCCCTATCGGTAGAACCGAATTGCTAGGGTTTGGCAGTGGCTTATGACAAGTGAAACTCGGTGGCGCCGGATAGAAAGAATCGGTAGGACCGAGTTTGGCTTAGGGTTTAGGTCATATGTGGATATGGGAAAGTAGTTGAGGGTTTTGGAGCATATCCACTAAGCACATGAAGCAAGAGGCTCATTAAGCAACACCTCATCCCTCCTTGATAGTATTGGCTTTTCCTAAAGACTCAATGTGATCTTGGATCACTAAAATATAAAATGAAGAGTCTTGAGCTTTTGAGCTTGAGCCAATCCTTTGTCCTTAGCATTCTGAGGGTTCCACTTTCACATCCATGCCATGCCAATCATTGAGCTTTCCTGAAATAATCATCTTGGAATAGCATTAGCTCAATGAGCTATATGTTGTTATGAATTACCAAAACCACCTAGGGATAGTTGCACTTTCAATCTCCCCCTTTTTGGTAATTGATGACAACATATAGATCAAAGCTTCGACAAATGATAATAAGCATGAAATATATCGTCGCTTTGAGAAGTATGTGATAAGTAAGAGCTCCCTCTAAATTTGTGCATATTTAAAATTTGCTTTGGACTGCAAATGCACAAGGAGTTAGAGTCATGGGTTACTCTTCCATGTCACATACATCTTGGTGGAGCGCTTAAAATGATAAGAATGAAATACATGCACTCATCACCAAGAATAGTGAATGATCACACAAGATAGATAGTATAATAGCAATAAGCAAGCATTAAGTGTAGCTTATGATCAAACACATGATCATCAATGTCTCACAAGTAATGACGTAGTATCTCAAGCACTCAAAAGCAAACAAGTTTGAAAAACCACCAAATAAAGCAAGAGAGAAAAGCAACACTCTCTCTCTCGAAGCCTATGATCTATACATCTTCTCCCCCTTCGGCAACAAGTTACCAAAAAGTTCCTAGAAAATGCATAGTGCTAGATCGACGCTCAGGCTTGATCTTCAGGTGGTGGTGGAGTCCGAATCACTCCAAGGACGAAGGCTTCGGTAGATGCTGAAGTAGACGCTGGAGTTGGAGCTGAAGTAGATGCTGGAGCTGGTGGAACTGAGGTTGTAGCTGGTGCTGAAGTGGTGGCTCTGGTGTCAGCAACTGGCACGGCAGATGACCTCGGGCCTCGTGGCACTCTGGCAAAGGCATGAGTGGTAGTCCTGCCTCTCCTCTCCTGCATGTCCTCCTGGAGCTTCTCCACTGCAGACTGAACTTCCGTTACTTTGACATCGAAGTCATAGAACTTCTGTTCCATGATTCTCTCTAGGCTTTGCTGATTCTGAGTGAGGGTGGCCAGACTTTGCTCAATCCTCTGTGTGGATGCAATTAAGTAACCAAGCTGCTCTTGTTTAGTCTTCAAGAAATACTCAGATGCCTCCTCTTGAGTAGGCATCTTGGCAGCTTTCTCCTTCCGCGCCTTCTCCTTCTTTGCGTATGCTTGGGCAGATGATGGCTCGTTCTTAGTCATGACAACTTGATTGTCCTCAAAATCTGGACGGATGGGAAAATGTTCCTTGTCCAATAAATATATGCCCATGCCCATCTTGGAGTTGATGAGCTCCTGAATTTGAGGGGCATATCCGCAGCTCCTCTTCTGATCTGCTGCAGTCCTCTTGATTGTTTCCACTATGAGGCTCATCACCTTGAACTTCTGAGGCACATCAAACACATGTAGCAAGTTGATAGCATGGCCTCTGATCATCTTGTGATCACCTAACTTGGGCAATGAGGTGTGCCTCAAGATCCAATTGATAGTCGGGAGCCCTGACAGAAGGTAATGTACTGAGCCAAACTTGAAGGTATCAAGTGCTTCATTTGGGATCTCCTTGTACATATTGGACATTGAGTTGTGGTCCATCTTCTTCTTGGCATATATGTCCATGTCATCATCATGCTCCTCTGGGGCATTAATCAACTTTGCCCATTCCTCAACAGTAGATTGGTACCTCGTACCCTCAGACATCCATGTGATCCTCCCATCAGGATAAAAGTGTGCCGTGGGGTAGAATTGCATGATCAGTTCCTCGTTCCACTTTGTGAGCTTCTGCCCAACAAAGTCAGTTACTCCACAAGCTATGAAGCTATCTTGCACTCCAGGATAGTGCTCCTCATTGTCCTTAATGTATTGCCAATCAAGTCGTCGCATATCACAGACAATGGGCTTCTTATCTAGCAGCACTGTCTCATAAAAATCCTGCTGCTCCTTGGTGTGAAACCTGTAGTCAACTGTTGTCCTTCTCCTTGAAGCATACGGGTCTGCTTCTCTCCACTTCCTCAGCCCTAAATATCTCCTGAGCTTCATATCCTCAGCCACAGGATGAGCATCGTTGTGGTCTGGGATCTTGGGCTTTAGCTTTCTCAGAACATTCTCTTCCTCTTCTTCAGCAACAGTCTCAGGCACTGGGGCCTTGTTCTTCTCAGCTACAGGAATGCTCCTTGTATTTCTCTTAGGCTTTGGCTTTGGAGCTGGCTTGGCCTTGGAAGCAGCTCCCCCTGATTTTATGGCATTTCCCATTAGCTTGGGTGCCTTGGGCGCTGGTGCAGCCACCTCTTCTTCTTCTTCCTCTTCCATGATGGAAGCTTTGCCAAGCACTCTAGCCACAGTCTTCTTCACCCTTTCCTTTCTTTTCTTTCCCTCAGCTGCAACTGGCTCTTTGGGCTTCTTAGTTGACATTCTGGCCTTTGACATTGGCTGCCTGCCTGCTGGCCTTTTGAATTTCAGGCCTGGCTTAGTGCCTTGAGCTGGCTCAACTCTCTTGGAAGTGGCCTCTTCCTCTGCCACATAGTCCTCATCTTTGGAATCTGAAGTCCTCTTCTTCCTCTGTCTCGTGGCAGCCTTTGGCAAATTGCTAGGAGTGCTCCTGCTACCTTCATGAAGAGCTGGAGGGACTAGTGCCCTCACTGATGTGCACCTGCTGCTCTGACATATTTTGGCTATCACTTTGATCAGACATGCTGCAAACTGACTGCTGACCCTGTGAATAGTTTATAGAAGAGATAGAGTGGATGAGCATCACAAAATGCAGAGATTTTTGCAAAAGAATGATCCAAAAACTTAGTTTTAGTTTCCCACTGAAATCATCTCGGATCTACCGATTTTTAAACTCGATGATACCGAAGCAGTTTTGGCACCTGAACTGGTGAACTCGGTTGGACCAAGTCACAGTTCGGTGGCACCGAGACTGCTAGGGTTTCACAGAGTTCCAAAATCGGTCACACCGATAAGTAATTCTCGGTCAGACCGAGTCTCACTTGTGCAATGGCATAAGCCAAATCGGTGGGACCGAGTTTTTCAACTCGGTGGGTCCGAGATGGTTTCGGTGGAAACCTAACCCTAAAATTTTCGAATCAAAGCTAATCTACGGGCGTTTTGACTGGATAGGAGTGTTTCAATCGTGGAAAGAATCATGAAGAACACAATGTGCTAGGAATTGGACGGGGAATAGCACTGTGATCAAGTCCATACCCTAGTTCGGTGGAGACTTGCTACGACGGCAACGGCAGGGCAGAATTCCCGTTGACGGCGACGGAGACCAGCGACTGGAGGCGGCTGGCGGCGAGAAGACGATCCGGAGACCATGAGGGCAGAGTAGGCTATCGCGCGGGCGAGGGGTTCGGAGAAATTTCCAAAATTTTGCCCGTGACTATATATAGCCCGACCCTGTCGGTGTGACCGAGTGGAACAACTCGGTGGCACCGAGATTCATAACTGCAAGCAGTTACTGAAACTCGGTGTGACCGAAAGGTTCAAATCGGTTGCACCGAGATCGAAAACCTAGATCAACTTAATGATCTCGGTAGGACCGAAAGTGGAGTATCGGTCAAACCGAGAATCATAAAGAGGTTTTGGAAGTTTAAGTCTATGACGAATCGGGGACTCCGAGCGCTCCTCACACAGAGTGGTTCGAATCTGACTTGATCAAATTTTGTGATGCAGCATGATTAGAGTTTGAGACGAGAAAAGCATAGATAGCTAGAGGAGGTTCTTAGGCATTCTTGTCCATCCACTTGGCAAAAGAAGATAAAACCAAACAATCAAAACAACAAGTGGATGTCCTCGAATGAGTAAAATATGCAACCAGCATGCTCACACAATAAGATGGCAAATGAAATATGTGGCAAGGCATGCACAACCAATTCTAGCATCTATCAAGCAATTTGCGATGACAAGGTCATCTATATATGAGTATATTGACTTAGGAGTCAAGTGAGAGAACTTGATCATAGGTCATACTCATCGTTTAAGCTCAAGTGGGGTTACCACTTTTACATAAAGCATTGTTTTGTTCACATCTTTAGAGTTGCTTTAGCTCAAGTCTTAGAGTAAAGCTCCCCCTAGATGTGATATCCCCCCTAAGAGGGATGAACTAACCTTGGGTTTTGTCGATGATGACTTCATGTAGATGTTGAAGATGTGGATGCTCAATGTTGATGTAGATCTCTTGGAGCTATCCATTTGAGTGAATTGCACTTTCAATACCTACATGGGTTAGTCCCACAAGGAACAAACAAGGATATCCATAGACATAGAGTGATGCACACAAAGATGATGTCCATGAAAACTTTTATTACCTTGTCCCTTGTCTTACCAACAAGAGGGTTTGTGACTCCTTGAACTAGTGCAATATGTGGAAGTTGATTGCACTTGTTCTTGCCAAAATGATAAGAGTGAAGTATGTTGGCGGAGTCACCCTCAAGAACTCTCTAGTTCTTCTTCTTTTGGATCCACACCATCTTGATGGGAATCCTTGGAGTTGTAGTCGTACTTGATGAAGTGGAATTTGAAGTAGTCTTGGGAATCCACTTGACTAAGGTCTTTGGAGCTTCTTCAAATGCATGAATTTCCTCTTGAAGCTTGTCCTTGCCTTTTTGCTTGTAGTCTTGTGGTGGAAGATCATCTTGAGCTTGTGTCCCCTTGAAAGAAGTATACTTCTCTTGTTGAGGGACAAACTTTGTCTTGGGGTATTGATCTTCTTCCCACTCAACTCCATTGGCACTGAACTTTCATTCAAAACCAACACCTTGATTCTTCCGGTGCATTCCTTGCTTGCGCACAATTTCCTCGAATTTCTTACTCCTGGCAAGGCTTTTGTACACTCCTTTCTCTATAATTCCCTTCAATAAGCTATTTTCTTGCTCAAGTGTAACTTGGCTAAGAGAATCATTAGTGGAATCAAGAGATCTACTAGAAGCCACAATATTGGATTTAGCATGATCATTGTTACTACTAGAGGAAGAATCTTTCTTGTTCTTGTTACTAGACTTGACTTGAGGCATGTAAGTGGATAAGAGTAAACGCTTGGCAACGTAAGAAGAACTTTTCTTGCGGAGATCATCATTGATTGCTTTTAAGAACTCATGCTCCTTCTCAAGATTGAGCTTTTCAAAGCGTAATTTCTCATGAGCTCTTAAAAGTTCTCGATGATCTTCGAAGATGGTTTCATGAGCTAACTTAAGAGTGTTTAGTTCTTTAGTTAGGGCCTCAATCTTCTCCTTATCATTGTCATTCGTTTTATCTTGATTAGCATGATTAATTGGTCTTTCATCATAATATTCATCACTAGAGTTGTCAACAAGAAAATCATCACCTAACAAGTCATCTTCATCACTATTGAAATCAACATACTCGGGGTGTGTTACCTTAGGACCCTTGGCCATGAACCATCTTCCAATTCCTTCATTTGGTGAGTCAAATATGTCGTAGGAGTTGGTTGACACAAGTGCTAGACCAGCAACACCTTCATCTTGAGTATCTTCGGAGCCGGAGTAATAACTTCTCTTGGAGTGGCTGTCGGAGTCGGAGCCGGATACCCATTCACCAACATGAGCTTGATGTCTTCGTCTTGTGTAGCTCCTTGATGATTTTTCCTTCCTTTGCGAATCCTTGCTTCTCCGTGAGTTTCTTCTTTCATAACGATCATCTCTACTCCTTCTCTCTCTTGGTGGTGATTCTTTGCTTCTTCTTCTTGGAGAATCTTCTCTTCTCTTGTAGGGAGCCGTACACTCATTGGAATAGTGTCCGGGTCTTCCACAATTGTAGCAGTTTCGCTCTCGACTAGAAGATCTTTTGTCATTGTAGGACCTTGACTTGAAGCTTCTATCTTTGCTTCTACTCTTGTAGAACTTGTTGAAGTTCTTCACCATTAAGCTCAATTCTTCATTGAAGTCTTGTTTCTCACTTGATGATGTAGGGGCTTCACACGAGGCTTTATAGGCACCACTTGATTTGTTGTGAAGTTCCTGTTTATCCTTAAGTGACATCTCATGAGCAACAATTCTTCCAATCAATTCCGTTGGCTTGAGATCTTTGTAATTGGGCATCATTTTGATCAATGTGCACACGGTATCATATTTTCCATCCAAGGCTCTTAGAATCTTCTTGATGATGAATTTATCGGTCATCTCTTCACTTCCTAAGCCGGCAATCTCATTTGTGATGAGAGCAAGCCTAGAGTACATTTCGGCGACACCTTCACCATCCTTCATCTTGAACTTGTCAAGTTGGCTTTGAAGCACATCCAACTTGGATTCCTTGACGGAGTCGGTACCTTCGTGCATATCAATCAAAGTGTCCCAAATTTCCTTTGCATTCTCAAGACGGCTGATTTTGTTGAATTCTTCGGGGCACAATCCGTTGAAGAGAATATCACAAGCTTGAGCATTGTATTGCAACATCTTCAACTCATTCGCGGTAGCTTCACGGTTCGGTTCTCTCCCATCAAAGAAGTCACCTTGCAAACCAACACACACAATAGCCCAAACGGCGGGGTTATGTCCAAGAATATGCATTTTCATTTTATGCTTCCAACTAGCAAAATTAGTACCATCAAAGTAAGGACCTCTATGGTGATAATTTCCCTCACTAGACGCCATACTCTCCTAGGTTGTGAAACCAAGGCTATGACCACCAAAATCTATGGACATCAAGGCAAATGGAGACCAAAGCTCTGATACCACTTGTAGGATCGAAAGTATGTCTAGAGGGGGGTGATTAGACTACTTGACCAAATAAAAACTTAACCTTTTCCCAATTTTAGTTCTTGGCAGATTTTAGCTAATTTAGGACAAGTCAAGCAATCATCACATAATTCAAGCAAGCATGCAAAGAGTATATAGGCAGCGGAAAGTAAAGCATGCAACTTGCAAGAATGTAAAGGGAAGGGTTTGGAGAATTCAAACGCAATTGGAGACACGGATGTTTTTCCCGTGGTTCGGATAGGTGGTGCTATCCTACATCCACGTTGATGGAGACTTCAACCCACGAAGGGTAACGGTTGCGCGAGTCCACACAGGGCTCCACCCAAGGGTAACGGTTGCGCGAGTCCACACAGGGCTCCACCCACGAAGGGTCCAGGAAGAAGCAACCACCCACAAAGGGTCCACGAAGAAGCAACCTTGTCTATCCCACCATGGCCATCACCCACACAGGACTTGCCTCACTAGCGGTAGATATGGCCAAGGGTGGTGTTGGCCCAGTTCCTGAGGTCCTAGAGCATGGGAGCGTGCACCCGCTCCAACATCCGCCGCTGAAGCACTTCTTGCCTGTTCTGCTGCGCAATGGACTCGGTGTCGGCGACCCGCTGCCGAAGAGGGAGCAGCTCGGCGCGGGCGGAGGCCAGCTCAGCCTGCACTGAGGACAGGGCGGCTGTGGCGGCCTCCTCGCGCCGCTCTACCTCGACCAACCTGGACTTGAGGGCAGTGGTCCTACCTACAGCCTCAACCTCTGCGAGCTTCAACTCCAGGCCGAACTTATCTTCAAGACCCGCGTGAGCCTCGGCCACCCGGTGATCGACCTCCTCCTGGGTCCTAGCCTCGCGTGCGTCAACGGCATCCTCCGCTTGGGCGACTTGACGCTCCCTCGTTTCCAGCCGCTCAAGTTCAAGGCTGCGCTCCACGGCTTCCAGCGCCAGCGCTTCCTCACGCCTTCGGACCTCTTCCTCTTCGACGGGCGTCCCTCTCATTGACGCCAGGATGGCTTTACGCGCCTCCACCTGCTGCTCCATGGAGGTGTTCCAGGCTTGGAGCTCCCACGAGCATTCCTCCGCGGCCTCGCGGTGGCGGTCAGCTTCCCGAGCTTCTTCCAAGGCTCAGGAGCAGTCTTCGCGCGAGGTCGCGAGGGATGCCTCAGCCTTCACATTATCAAGCTTGCGCTGGTGGCACCCGAGGTTGATGGCCACCTTCATCTTACACCGCTCTTCCACCAGCCGAAGGCCCTTGACCATGAGGCATGCGTCCACATCCTCGAGTTCTTCACCAAGCCAGTTCATCGCGCCCATTGCCTCCTGAAAGAGCTCGCGGCGGACAACGCTCCCTTCTCGCGCCGACTCGAGCATGCTGCTAACTCCATCCCTCTCCACGGGGACAGCAGATGGTTCCCGAAGCGACTCGCCCCCTTCCAGCAGGGGGCTGGGGGCTGGTGCCCGCCCATTTGCTGGCCGGGCCTCACAAGGGGCCCGAGCGAGTGAAGGCCAACCGCTCGAAGAAGACCCCAGGATCGAGGCCAACCAGTCGCCGTCCACGACCAGGGAAGGAGCCCTTGGTACGCTTGCTGTGCTCCAAGCAAGGCCAGGAAGAAGGGCCGACAAAGGCGCGAGCTCAAGACACCTTGACGATGGGCCGACTCCCACGGTTGGCTCCACGCCGTGGGAAGCGCACGAGCCAGAGGTGCTCGAGTTTGGCGGGGGAAGCGGGGCGAGAGGAAGCTGCTTCTCAGGAGATTTCGCGGCCTTGGCAGAAGGGGTCCTGAGGAGACAATCGTCAGGAAGGAAAGCAACACGCAGAAGATGACCAAGTTGAGGTACTTACTCATCAACAGTGATGTACTTCCTCTGTTTTAACGGCCCAAAGGTGCCGCTGCCGCAGCTCGGGGACCCCTTCCTCTTGCGGAGTTCTTCGAAGTCCACACAAAGCCGGCTGAAGCGCTGGACATGGAGGCCGATGCGAGGCGCAGCTGGAGAAGTGCTCGAAGGGGCAGCCTCAGCAGCACCAAGCTGAGGGGAGCTATCCGGCTCTGCCTTGCAGTGACTCACCGAGGCCTCAGAAGCCCCGGCCTCATGAGACGCGGGATGCATCGCCCCTTCAACCGCTGCCCTAGGACAAGAGTCACAAGCCCCCGAGGTCGACGCCTCGGGAGCCCTAGGCGGCATCAGCATCTCGGCGCCTTCACTATCGGCCCCCAGCAATGCTTGCCCCCTGCATCCACACTTGGGGCGAGCTCGACGCCAGCGTCAAGGAGAGAGACCACGATGATGGGGTTCTCACAGGGCCCCACAAGGCCGACTGGCCACAGCCCCCACTCGTCAATGGAGGGCATCCGCTCCACAAATGTCATCTTGTTTGAGCAACGGTACAAAGGGCAACTCCTCGGCAAGTCGTCTGGAAATGGGACGCCTGTCAGGACCTCAAGCACCGTTCACCGCGCCTCAAGGGGGAGCCCAGACTCCTGAAGTCTCATGTGGTCCTGGCTACTGAACAAGGCCCACATTGGCCGGGAGTGGCACTGGAGCAGAGCGATTCGGCGCCGGACGAACTCCTTCACCACCATGGGCGCAGTCACGCCAAGGTCTTTGAGCCACCTCAACCTGAGCCAGATGGAGACAAGGCACGGATCGGCGAGCCTCCGGTGGCACCAGCCTGTAGGATCGAAAGTATGTCTAGAGGGGGGTGATTAGACTACTTTACCAAATAAAAACTTAACCTTTTCCCAATTTTAGTTCTTGGCAGATTTTAGCTCATTTAGGACAAGTCAAGCAATCATCACATAATTCAAGCAAGCATGCAAAGAGTATATAGGCAGCGGAAAGTAAAGCATGCAACTTGCAAGAATGTAAAGGGAAGGGTTTGGAGAATTCAAACGCAATTGGAGACACGGATGTTTTTCCCGTGGTTCGGATAGGTGGTGCTATCCTACATCCACGTTGATGGAGACTTCAACCCACGAAGGGCAACGGTTGCGCGAGTCCACACAGGGCTCCACCCAAGGGTAACGGTTGCGCGAGTCCACACAGGGCTCCACCCACGAAGGGTCCACGAAGAAGCAACCACCCACAAAGGGTCCACGAAGAAGCAACCTTGTCTATCCCACCATGGCCATCGCCCACACAGGACTTGCGTCACTAGCGGTAGATCTTCATGAAGTAGGCGATCTCCTTGCCCTTACAAACTCCTTGGTTCAACTCCATAATCTTGTCGGAGGCTCCCAAGTGACACCTAGCCAATCTAGGAGACACCACTCTCCAAGAAGTAACAAATGGTGTGTAGGTAATGAACTCCTTGCTCTTGTGCTTCAAATGATAGTCTCCCCAACACTCAACTCTCTCTCATAGGATTTGGATTTGGTGGAAAGAAGATTTGAGTGGAAGGCAACTTGGGAAGGCTAGAGATCAAGATTCATATGGTAGGAATGGAATATCTTGGTCTCAACACATGAGTAGGTGGTTCTCTCTCAGAACATATGAGTTGGAATTGTGTGTGTGTTCTGATGGCTCTCTCCTCGAATGAGAAGGAGGTGGAGGGTATATATAGCCTCCACACAAAATCCAACCGTTACACAGTTTTCCAATCTCGGTGGGACCGAATCAATAAACTCGGTCGGACCGAAAATGTAAACCTAGTGACTGTTAGAGATTTTCGGTGGGACTGACATGCAACTCGGTAGGACCGATATGGTTAGGGTTTGGGCATAACGTAATCTCGGTGAGACCGATTACACAAACTCGGTGAGTCCGAATTTGGTAATTAGCTAACCAGAGAGTTGGTCAGGCAAACTCGGTGGGACCGATTTGCGCTTTCGGTGAGACCGAGTGGAACTCGGTGAGACCGAAAAGTTACAAAGGGGAAACACTGAGTTTACATTGCAATCTCGGTGGGACCGATTCGCTCTTTCGGTGAGACCGAAAAGTTATGAAAGGGAAACAGAGAGTTTGCAACCCCATCTCGGTGAGACCGAGATCCTTATCGGTAGAACCGAATTGCTAGGGTTTTGGCAGTGGCTAATGGCAAGTGAAACTCGGTGGCGCCGGATAGGAAGAATCGGTAGGACCGAGTTTGGCTTAGTGTTTAGGTCATATGTGGATATGGGAAAGTAGTTGAGGGTTTTGGAGCTTATCACTAAGCACATGAAGCAAGAGGCTCATTAAGCAACACCTCATCCCTCCTTGATAGTATTGGCTTTTCCTAAAGACTCAATGTGATCTTGGATCACTAAAATATAAAATGAAGAGTCTTGAGCTTTTGAGCTTGAGCCAATCCTTTGTCCTTAGCATTTTGAGGGTTCCACTTTCACATCCATGCCATGCCAATCATTGAGCTTTCCTGAAATAATCATCTTGGAATAGCATTAGCTCAATGAGCTATATGTTGTTATGAATTACCAAAACCACCTAGGCGAGAATGGGCGCACCTTGTCCATGTCCTCTTGGTTGAGCACCAGCGACCTACCAACGGCGGGCTCAATGGCCGGGGCGGAGCGGTGAAGGACAGAGGCTTCTTCCCCTTATTAGCTTGCTTTGGCGCCATGGCAATGGAGTGGGCAGAGCTCAGGTCAGATTGGAAAGGGGAGCAGGGCCTCGGGGAAGCAGATAAATTGGGGAAGTATGGCACCAGCGATGGAAGAATAACGGTGTAGGCTGCAGTGGCCGCCTAGCCAGGAAGGTTTCAAGATAGCGGGGGGGAAGCGGAGACGCCCATGTCCAATCAACCGCCACACGTCGACCCAGGCCGCAGGCTATTGGGGCCCACGGCGCTTCGCCCTTGACCTTTGGCTTCGACTCGAAGCCAAGCCCAAGCGCGCCTTGGGCCCCGGGGCTATTGTCGGTGTTTGGGGAACGGGGGTGCCTAGACTTGCCTGCCTGCGGCCCACGATGTGGCTCTGCGAGCGGGCACGTACGGCCCATCTTCACCAGCAAGCAATCAAGACCCTCGCGAGGGGCCAAGCCTCGCGAGGCAGACGACACAAGACCTCCTCAGGAGCGGCCTCACCAAGCTGGCTCGCGAGGGGCAGAGAGTTCAAGGTGAGGCAAACCTCATGAGGTTTGAGTGACGTGAGCCATGACGACCAAGGCCAGACGGGCGCCAGCGCGCACAGTGTCCTTGTTTCCTCTTTGGTTCTAAGGGAGCAAGCATAGGCGCGGAGTACCGAGGCGTCAAGCAAAGGTTTGCATATTGGTGCAACGAGACCAAGACCAGCGGGACGGTAGGACAGAGGTCAGCGTGGAGCCCAAGACGGTGTCACCACCAGAGCCTTTGGCAGGCGAAGACTGCTTTTGTCAGGATAGCTTGTACTAGTTGTCCCCTTTCAAATTGTCCATTGTGGGATCCCTTCCCGCTAAATATTTGGGAAGAGGACCAATGCCTCTATAAATAGGACTAGCCACCACCGTAGCTAGGGGGAGAGATCGACCTCATCTTAGACTAGAACCAGAGCATCTCAGAGGGATCCAGATCTGATTCTGATCCTCAACCACACATCCACCAAGCACAAGAACACCTCTCCTCAGGAGGCTGTTCTTCCCCTTGTACTGTTCATCCTCAGCCCGAGAGGCAATCCACCACCACCACAATGGAGTAGGGTATTACACCACAACGGTGGCCCGAACCAGTATAAACCTTGTGTCCCTTGTGTTGCGAGTTTGTCGAGTTACTTTGTGAGATCTTAGCTAACCTAGGACGTGGATCGGTAGGGAGAAGATCTTCGCGCGCACCCCAGTGTTCGAACCTTGAGGGTTTTGCCGGAACCCGTGATCCAACATTTGGCGCGCCAAGTTTGTGAGGATGGGGGTGCGGCCGCTCGGGTGCACCATTAATATGGAGTAGTGGGATTAGTGGGAGAGAGGCGAGCGGCGGTTAAACTGATGGCTCGCCTCCTGATGAGCCTGCACAACGGACTGCTAGCATGCCTACCAAAGTTTCACACGGCTACTCGCACGCCTCCTGATGACACTGCGCAGCGAGCACGCCTCCGTCAATTCACACACCTGCACGCACGCCCCCCTCCCCCCGTCTGCCTGCATGGCGGACACATCTCGTCAACTCACGCCTGATCGCATGCCACACGGGTCGCGCGACGGCATGTATATTGGTTTTCTATTTAGATGATTAATGTTGCCGCTTTATTGCTTAACCGAAGCATGGCACGTATCCATTGTTGGTCTAACACTCAAGGTTCGAATAAATAATCCGTTTGGGATATTGGTTCCCAATTATTAATAATCTCCCATCTGTAATGAGATAAAGATTACATCAAAACTGGTCTCAAATTTGACCAAAAAAGTACAATGCCACTTTGTATTGGTGTCCATATGACAACACGATAAGTTTCATGAACTTCAAATAAGTTTTGGATGTACTAGAATTTAAAAATCAAGATTCTCAATGTATGAAATTTGTTGCACGGGGAGTAAACATGCAGCCAGTGAGACACATGTGTTTTTGCAATCCATTGTCACGTGTGCATGTAGCTCAAATTTGATTTTTGCACATTATACCCATAGAAAATCAATCAATCAATGTACTAAAACGTCTTAATGATCTTTGTGATTTTTTTGAAATTAAAACGTCCCTCATTTGGTAACATGTATGTTCACCGTGGGATAATTAATTTAACATGCATTGTAGTTGCAGTAGATTCGCGGTGTGTGTGTGGCTGTGTGTGGGTGTGTGCGTCTGGGGGCGGCGGGTGGCTCGCAGTACACTACGAGTTGTGAGCCACCATGTGGGTTGGCTGTTTTGTTAGGCAGGCCAGTGCCACATCAGAGTCATGAACTCATTATTTAAAACATTACACAACCCTGTCATACATAAATGTTTTGGCCACATGCAGTTGATAGTTTTCCTACACGACATTCGATACTCGTGTGTGACGCTTTCTGTGGGCCTGCGAGGTCGTCGTCCATCACTTTGACGAACAGCCGGCAGTGAGGTTAATTTGAACAGCAAGGTGGAATCTTTTTTGTTTGTGTTATGGTGGTATATAGTATGCGTCTAAGAGGTGGGAGGGGACTAGCATATATACTATACGTACGCGTCCATGAACAAGTACACCTCACTTAGTGTCGGGACTTTTTGGTTTCTGAGGCACGTGCCACATCAAAATTATGAAATTGGTTATTCACACATCACACAACACCTTTTTGGGCCACATGCGTATCCTAGCTAGGACAATCACGCGTGAAGCTTCCATCTATGGGCCCACGAGGCCATCGTCGATGCATGTGGCCCATCACTTTGACCTACATCGGGAGAGGTTAATTAATTTCACCATCGATGAGGATTCTTTTGGGTTACATATATTACGGCAGGAGCATATAGTATGCGGTGAAGAGGGGGGAAGGGGACCATCATATGTAGTACGCTTGATATGAACCTCGCTCTGTGTGGGTGCATGGTTTACAGTTTTTGAGGCATGTGGCACATCAAAGTTGTGCATTTTGGGTATTCAACATATATATGTTTGGCCCAGATGCAAAGCGGTGGTGGTTGTCCTCTCGCACCCACTTAAGCGGTTATCAGTGATATCGATGCTTTCCATTTGTGGGCCCGCTTGGTCTGTCACTACTTTTTGCTTGACAACAAGAGAGGTTAATTTTACTTAGGAGGGGATTATTATTTTTGCTCTGTGATGACATGCATGATACAGCTTCAGCACACACGCATGCATGTGTACGCATGAATCCCTCCCATCGAGTCTAACAGGCTAGTACAACGACACATCATGAACCGATCTTGCTCTGTGTGGGGAGATAGTGTATGATTTTTGACACACGTGACACATCAATGTTGTGTATTCGAACATGCATGCACACATCACCTCCATACATATGCATGTAGTGGTTGCCTTTGAACGGTACACTCCCTCGCGTGGTTATCGGCGACAAGCCTATATATTCGTGGGCCCGTGTGGGCATCCATGATCACCTGACCAACAACAAGACAGGTTACCATGGCGGATTCTTCATTTGGTTCGTATCATCATAGTATATGTCATGGTGAGATTCATACATAATTAAGTTTGAGCACATATACTATGCACGCATGCATGCATGCATGCATGAATCCATGTCGTTGGCTTGAAGTGTGGTGTAACATACATATGCATCGTCAACCTAACCCTCACTCGGTCTGGGGATTTCTAGTTTGAAATCACGATGCCACATCAAAGTTGTTCCATTGTTACTCAAAAACACACCTCTACATACATATGTTTGGGCCACATGCATGCAGTGGTTGTCTTTGGGGAATAGCTACTTGTGTGATTATTGGCAAGCTAGCCCATCTCCGGGGTCGCATGGACGGCCATCACTTTGACCAATAACAAGAGAGAGGTTGTACGACCAAGGTGGATTATTCTTGGTCTGTTTTACGATACATGTTGGTGAGATATATGCCTCTCTGGCCCGCCGACTGAAAGTGTGTGTGTGGGGGGGTGCTACTTCGCACTTCGCTAGGTGAACCTCGGTTGGGGGGGCATGCATTCATATCATAGGATTCCCTTCGTGGTGACACGAGGGGGGTGGGGGATGCTAGCTACTTCGCAATTTGCTAGGGGAACCTCGGTTGGGGGGGCATGCATACATAACTTAGGATTCCCTTCATGCTGACACGAGAGGGGGCTGCTAGCTACTTCGCACTTTGCTAGGTGAACCTCGGTTGGGGGGGGTGCATTCATAACTTAGGATTCCCTTTGTGCCGACACGAGGGAGGGGTGGCTGCTAGCTACTTCACACTTTGCTAGGGTGCACCTCAGTTGGGGGGCATGCATTCATAGCTTAGGATTCCCTTCGTGCCGACATGAGGGAGGGGGCTGCTAGCTACTTCACACTCTGCTAGGTGAACCTCGATTGGGGGGCATGCATTCATAGCTTAGGAATCCCTTCGTGTCGACACAAGGGGGGCTGCTAGCTACTTCGCACTTTGCTAGGTGAACCTCGGTTGGGGGGCATGCATTCATGGCTTAGGATTCCCTTCGTGCCGACACGAGGGAGGGGGGCTGCTAGCTACTTCGCACTTTGCTAGGTGAATGAACCTCGGTTGGGGGGGGATGCATTCATAGCTTAGGATTCCCTTCGTGCCGACACGAGGGAGGAGGGGGGCTGCTAGCTACTTCGCACTTTGCTAGGGTGAACCTCGGTTGGGGGGAGGGGGCATGCATTCATAGCTTAGGATTCCCTTCGTGCCGACACGAGGGGGGTGGGGGCAAGAAATACAATGCGCTTTGCGAGAGAGGTGCCACGTCGAAGTTGCATTTGGTATTTGAAAATCAAACCACCCTTTTGATACATAAATTTGGTCCACATGCAAGTGTGTTCGTGTTCTGACCCTTTCCCGCGTCATTTTTTCGCCAAATTTATGAACATTAGATAAGTCGGATGACGCAAGAGACATGGTTCACTCAAACTAACTGTGTGCCACGCCGGTGCACCTGTCACGCACATATCCGCACAGTACATTGGGCTCCACGAGGCTCCCCCTCTCAAAAATATCTGCCCGCCTCGAGGGTTTTTCTATTTCATAACACGCGGTTGTTATCTCCGGACCATGTGCGATGTTTCTTGTTCCCAATCCCGCCTGCATCCCTAGAAAATATCTGCCCGCCTCGAGGGTTTTTCTGTTTCATAATACACGGTTGTTATCTCCGGACCGTGTGCGATGCACTATCATCAAAATTTTCAATATCTCGGCATTTCAATCCCGCGTTTGACTCCCGCATAGTAAAATTTTCAGTACCCGCGTCATTTCCTCAAACACCCCCCCTCCACACACACACACACCAAAACCTTGTCGGGCGTGCGCGCACACACACACACCCTCCCTTGCTCGAAACCCTAGCAAGGTCCCCGCCGCCGCCGCCACTGCCGCAAGGCCTCCATTGTCAACATCTGCAGTTTGCCCGTGCAGCTTACCCACCGATCTCCATACCTAGGCCGCCCTGAGTTTCATAGATGACTCCTGCCAAACGCCCCGTGTCGGTGTCAAAATCGGCAGATCTCGGGTAGGGGGTCCCGAACTGTGCGTCTAAGGTTGATGGTACGGGGGACACGATGTTTACCCAGGTTTGGGCCCTCTCTATGGCAAGCTTCAAAATATCGGATATCGGGTTCATATCGGTTTGGCTTCGACATATCGGATGTGGGATATCGGGTGATATATTGGACGATATGTAGATATATCGGAGAAAACATGTCTAGTTTATTATTTCATTATTCTTGTTCAAAACTTTATTTTTAGTAAAACAAAATGTATGATGTCAATGCTTTAACATGACACTTTTAGATTCCTAGTTTATTGACTTGTTTATTAAGAAACTATTAAGGAAATATTCACAAAATCCTTGCTTTATGATTAAAAACAATGTGATATACATGCATTTGTATGAAACATTGTGCGCAACTTTGATAATATATAATCAATTTGTAAATGCATAATTATATTTCACTGCATTCTGATAAATAATTGTTGTCATCTATGTATCGTTCTATATTGGCGGACATATCGGGCTAGATATTGGCCATATCGGTCGATATTTCGGTCCATATCGGATGATATGTTTGAAAATGATATCTACAAAATGATATGTTATGTTTATATCGGTAGAGCCCCAAAAGTGATATATCGGCCTATATATCGGTCGTATCGGCCTAGATTTAAAAGCTTGCTCTATGGACGTAATACCCTACTTCCTGCTTGATTGATCTTGATGAATATGAGTATTACCAGACTTGATCTACCTCGAGATCGTATTGGCTAAAACCCTAGAAGTCTAGCCTATGTGATTATGATGATCTTCTCCTCTATGGACTAAAACCGCCAGTTTATATAGACACCGGAGGGGACTAGGGTTATACAAAGTCGGCTACAGAGAAAGGAATCTTCATATCCGGACGCCAAGCTTGCCATCCACACCAAGGAGTGTCCCATCCGGACACTAGTGAAAGTCTTCGGTCTTGTATCTTTGTAGCCCATCAGTCCGGCCCATGTCCAACAGGTTGGATGCCTGAGGACCGCTTAGTCCAGGACTCCCTCAGTAGCCCCTGAACCAGGCTTCAATGACGAGGCGTCCGGCGCACAGATTGTCTTCGGCATTGCAAGGCGGATTCCTCCTCCGAATACTCCAACACAGTATTCAAACACAATGAACGTGTCCGGATCTACAAAACAAGTACCACACACCACCGCAGAGAGTATAATATCTCACGAGTCCAATCTGCTGACAACTTTTTGTAACGTGATATCACGTTCCTACCCGGTTATTATTTCGAACCGTTTTTCGGCCTGCCGCTCCATATTTCGAGATGCGGCTTTATTGGCACGTCTTTTCAAAGCAGAGATCATGTCCCCTTATTGCGGGATTCTCATCAATACGGGTATGGGTAATCCAACCGTGTCGCCTGCACGGCCCCTGGGGAATAGGCGAGTTTTATGGCGAGTGGGGAGGCGCTTGATATTCACTGCCTTTATAAGGAGATAAGGATTCACCTCTTTCACCCATGCCTTCTCTCTTTCTGCCTACCCACTCTCGAGCTCCAGCGTCTGAGTTCTCATCTTTTCTGCTTCAAGAAAGCACTCCGACCATGTCCGGAGCGCAGGGCAAGTGGATGGCCTCCACCGTCAGGGAGAAGGACATCACCCACCTTCGGGAGGCCGGATATTTCGCCAAGGAGGTCGCCCATCGGCTTCGGACCGAGGGACAGATCGTGCCTACCCCCAAGCCCCATGAGAGGGTATTTTTCATCCCCCACTTCGACCGCGGGCTGGAATTTCCACTCCACCCCTTTGTCCGTAGGCTCATGTTCTACTATGGGATGGATTTCCATGATCTGGCCCCAAATTCCTTCCTCACTATCTCGGCATTCATCATCGTGTGTGAGGCTTTCCTCCGCTGGACCCGAAGGTGATGGACAATGAGTCCCTTCCGGCGGCCTCCTCTCCCAGGGCCATGGATGACACCGACGTGTTTTCCTGAAGGATCCTAGGCCAAGGAGAGGCGCAGGTGGCCGTTAGGGCAGCGCCAGAGGGCGAGAGCTCGGCCATCAGACACATGGGGGAGCAGATCCCCATGGAGACCTATACGGCTCCGGAATCCGGCAAGCAGCCTCCTTCATCGGAAGGAGGTGCGCCCATTCTGCCGGTGACCTCTGTCCAACCAGAGGCACTGAATACTCTACTAGAAGCGCTGCGAAGTGCTTCCATCATTGAGGAACACCGTACCCTCATGGATGCGGTGATTGAGAAGATTTAGTCTGCGAAGAGCGGACTGACCGAAGCCTGCACAAGCCTTTTAATAGGCTTTGAGGTAAGGAATGTAATTTGTGAAAAGAAAGTCACAGTATAGACAATAGCCCCTGAGACTCTGTCCGGTGTTCAAAAAGAAGAGCCGAACAGAGGATCAAATAGTTTTTCGCAGGAGACTAACCAAATATGTCTATGTGCATAAGCAGGTGTCGCTGCTAGCCGCGACTTCTCATGCTGCCAAAGTTTCTGGATTGAGGCAGAGTCTGGAGCGGGCCGAGGAGGAGCTCAGCCGAGTGAAAAAGCAGCTGGAGGATAAGTAGGGTATGTAATGACCTATTCGGGTATAGCAAGATATGAATTGCTTGTGTTGATCGTATGGTAATTTGTAGGAGTGGCGTCCGAGGTGGAAACCCTCAAGGCAGCGCTGGCCGAAGCCCAGAAGAGGGCGGCAGATGAACAGGTCGCCCGCGAAAAGCACGAGGCCGGGGTTGGTGAGGTCCGGCAGGAGCTACAGGAGGCCATGAAGAAATGCGAGTCCTTGGAGCGCAAGAATGCGGACCAGGAGTCTGAACTTGCCAAGGCCCGTCAAGGTGCACGAGAGGCCCGGGTCGAAGCCCAGGGCGCCCTCCAGGAAATCCAAGAGGCCAAGAAAATTGCGGCGGGTAAGGATTTTATTATGTAGAGCAAGTATGTGAAGAAGAGGTATCTCGTGCTAACCCGAATTTGGAGTTCTCTAGGGGCGTTTGCGGATCTGCCACGTAGTGTTTCTGGCGCTGCAGAATTCTTCCAAGCCGAAGAGGGGAGCTCAGCAGAGAAGTTGTTCTGGCCGCAATACCATGCGCCAGAACATCAAATGTGACCAACTAAAACAGCTGGTCGAGCTGCATAGGGTGGCCGAACTAGCCATGAAGGATTTAATAATCCGATTGTGGCCTGCAAAAGCTATACCCGGTAGCTACTTCGGACTCATGAAGCGGCTGGTCAATGCCTGCCCTCGGCTTGACGCCATCAGGCGGTCGGTCTGCATAGAAGGTGCGCGGATGGCCTTCGCCCGTGTCAAGATACAATGGACGAAGATGGACGCTGTCAAGATCGCGACCGAAGGACCGCCCGTGGGCAAGGAGCACCGCATGCCCGAGCGGTATTTTGAAGATTTTCTGAAGGGATCCCGCATTGTAGCAGAGCAATGTGCTAAGGACATCACTTTTGAATGAATACATTCATGTTATCCCGTCCTGTATGATGAAAACAAGGCTGATATGTAATATAATTCTTTAACGTTTATTATTTAAAGTTTTACCTCCTGTGCGGCCATTTTATCAAGTCTGAGAGTTGGCCAGTCGTCGGCTTCGGCCACCACGTTGGTAGTACGTTGGTGTTCGGGATGAATCTAAACACTCTTTATCCTAGAATTTGGTCCGTGAAGGAGGTGTTTAGCGCAACGAACCAAGCAATCGGACTATGTGGCTTTATCACCCTCACTTAGCCATAGGAGTTTGACAATAAAAATTTAGGCGCAACCCCTAGTATTCGAACTAGGGTGATGTAAACACCTGATCGGACAAGAACCGATTCATTGCATAATGTGGAAAAATCGCTACAGATTTAAAACCTTCGAAGAGCTGAACGGCTCACGCCGCATCATGACAATCAGTTTTCGGCTTTCTCTACTGAGGTGCTCATCCGTATAAACCAGGACACAATTGTAGTAGTTCTCCATTTACTACCCTAGACGATATAGCGGAACGTAAGGTAGTAAGCACAGGAGCCGGGCAACCCAACTATTGACCAAAGACATGATTCCGAGCCAATGCATATAATGCTAAATTTGGTATGCCGAACTATAGTGTAAAAAGTGGTCGGACTTTGTTGCCGTATTATGGGGCGCAATGAATCCCCTGGCGGATTAAAGCGTACCAAAGTGTACGGGTGCGATTTGATAAGATTATCAAAAGAGCAAACTAATGCCGCAGAAGTTGGGTTGCAAACTGTTTCCATTATAGTTTGATTAATATGTCAAATCATATTTGCAAAAGTAGTGCAATAAGCAATAGGGCCATTTAATATGCCACCACCAAGGGAGAGCTGCGTGCGGGTCCGGAAAACAGGTAGAGTGATCGTCGAAAGAGACTACCTAAAAATTCCTTATACGTCAGTGCTTTTCTGCCGTCTTGGTGTATCTATCCTTTCTAAAGGACCTGTGATCAGGCCGTCAGGGAAGGCCTATGGAAAAGAAACCTGAAAAGGAAAAAAAGGAAAAGAAAAAGTACGTGTGTCCAAGGGAGGTCGAGCCGTATTATGATTCACAATCTAGTTATGCCTCCGTCTATGCCCATGGTATTTTGAGTGCGTAGTTATGTACGTGTGGTACGAACGCCGCCACTTGGTAGGGACTGGGACGGAGGCTGAATTGCTAGTCGAGTTCTTGACGAGCTGGGCTGTCTTGCTGCGGAGTAGCCCGGACTCGTTTGGCAGTGTCCGATGTTGGAAATATGCCCTAGAGGCAATAATAAATTGGTTATTATTATATTTCCTTGTTCATGATAATCGTTTATTATCCATGCTAGAATTCTATTGATAGGAAACTCAGATACATGTGTGGATACATAGACAACACCATGTCCCTAGTAAGCCTCTAGTTAACTAGCTCGTTGATCAATAGATGGATACAGTTTCCTGACCATGGACATTGGATGTCGTTGATAACGGGATCACATCATTAGGAGAATTATGTAATGGACAAGACCCAATCCTAAGCCTAGCACAATGATCGTGTAGTTCGTATGCTAAAGCTTTTCTAATGTCAAGTATCATTTCCTTAGACCATGAGATTGTGCAACTCCCAGATACCGTAGGAGTGCTTTGGGTGTGCCAAACGTCACAACGTAATTGGGTGGCTATAAAGGTTCACTACAGGTATCTCCGGAAGTGTCTATTGGGTTGGCACGAATCGAGACTGGGATTTGTCACTCCGTGTAACGGAGAGGTATCTCTGGGCCCACTCGGTAGGACATCATCATAATGTGCACAATGTGACCAAGGAGTTGATCACGGGATGATGTGTTACGGAACAAGTAAAGAGACTTGCCGGTAACAAGATTGAACAAGGTATCGGGATACCGACGATCGAATCTCGGGCAAGTACAATACCGCTGGACAAAGGGAATTGAATACGGGATTGATTGAATCCTCGACATCATGGTTCATCCGATGAGATCATCGTGGAACATGTGGGAGCCAACATGGGTATCCAGATCCCTCTGTTGGTTATTGGCCGGAGAGTTGTCTCGGTCATGTCTGCATGGTTCCCGAACCCGTAGGGTCTACACACTTAAGGTTCGATGACGCTAGGGTTATTAGGAAGACTTGTATGTGATTACCGAATGTTGTTCGGAGTCCTAGATGAGATCCCGGACGTCACGAGTAGTTCCGAAATGGTCCGGAGGTAAAGATTTATATACGGAGAGTTGTTGTTCAGGTTCCGGGAAAAGTTTGGTTTTTTTCGGTATTGTACCGAGAAGCTTCCGGAAGGTTCCGGAGGATTCTGGAGGGGTCCGGAAGTCCGGAAAATGTTCCACCACGTCCAATACAGCAGCATGGGTTGTAAGGGGGCGCCCTAACCTTAATGGGCCAAGGGCACCACCCCCCCCCCAAGGCCCATGCGCATGGGAGAGGGGAAACCCTAAGGGGGAGGGCCTCCACTTGACTTGGGAGGCACTCATCCCCCCCTTGGCCGCCGCCCCCAACCCTAGATGGGATCTAAAGTGGGCCGGCCCCCTCTCTCCCCACCTATAAATAGTGGAGGGGTGGGAGGGCGGCCACACCCTTGAACTTGGCACAGCCCCTCCCCTCCAATACCTCTCTTCCTCCGCGTGAGCTTGGCGAAGCCTTGCCGGAGAACTGCCACTCCATCACCACCACGCCGTCGTGCTGCTGTTGGACTCTCTTCCTCAACCTCTCCTTCCTCCTTGCTAGATCAAGGCGTGGGAGACGTCTCTGTTCCGTACGTGTGTTGAACGCGGAGGTGCCGTTCGTTCGGCGCTAGGATCATCGGTGATTTGGATCACGATGAGTACGACTCCATCAACCCCGTTCACTTGAACGCTGCTGCTTAGCGATCTACAAGGGTATGTAGATGCACTCTCCTTCCCCTCATTGCTAGATTACTCCATAGATTGATCTTGGTGATGCGTAGAAAATTTTAAATTTCTGCTACGATCCCCAACAGTGGCATCATGAGCTAGGTCTATGCGTAGTTTCTATGCACGAGTAGAACACAAAGCAGTTGTGGGCGTCGATATTGTCAATTTACTTGCCGTTACTAGTCTTATCTTGATTCGGCGGCATCGTGGGATAAAGCGGCCCGGACCGACCTTACACGTACTCTTACGTGAGACTGGTTCCACCGACTAACATGCACTAGTTGCATAAGGTGGCTAGCGGGTGTCTGTCTCTCCCACTTTAGTCAGATCGGATTCGATGAAAAGGGTCCTTATGAAGGGTAAATAGAAATTGGCATATCACGTTGTGGTTTTCGCGTAGGTAAGAAACGTTCTTGCTAGAAACCTATAGCAGCGATGTAAAAACTTGCAACAACAATTAGAGGACGTCTAACTTGTTTTTGCAGCATATGCCTTGTGATGTGATATGGCCAAAAGGATGTGATGAATGATATATGTGATGTATGAGATTGATCATGTTCTTGTAATAGGAATCATGACTTGCATGTCGATGAGTATGACAACCAGCAGGAGCCATAGGAGTTGTCTTAATTTATTTATGACCTACGTGTCAACATAAATGTCATGTAATTACTTTACTTTATTGCTAAAGCATTATCCATAGTAGTAGAAGTAATAGATGATGAGACAACTTCAAGAAGACACGATGATGGAGATCATGGTGTCATGCCGGTGACAACGATGATCATGGAGCCCCAAAGATGGAGATCAAAAGGAGCAAAATGATATTGGCCTTATCATGTCACTATTTGATTGCATGTGATGTTTATCATGTTTTACATCTTATTTGCTTAGAACGACGGTAGCTTAAATAAGATGATCCCTCACTAAAATTTCAAGAAAAGTGTTCCCCTAACTATGCACCGTTGCGAAGGTTCGTTGTTTCGAAGCACCACGTGATGATCAGGCGTGATAGATTCTAACGTTCGAATACAACGGGTGTTGACGAGCCTAGCATGTACAGACATGGCCTCGGGACACATGCGGAACACTTAGGTTGACTTGACGAGCCTAGCATGTACAGACATGGCCTCGGAACACGGAAGACCGAAAGGTTGAACATGAGTCGTATAGAAGATACGATCAACATGAGATGTTCACCGTTGATGACTAGTCCGTCTCACGTGATGATCGGACACGGCCTAGTCGATTCGGATCATGTTTCACTTAGATGACTAGAGGGATGTCTATCTGAGTGGGAGTTCATTAAATAATTTGATTAGATGAACTCAATTATCATGAACATAGTCTAAATTGTCTTTGCAAATATGTTGTAGATAAATAGCTCACGTTGTAGCTCCCTGTTTCAATACATTCCTAGAGAAAGATTAAGTTGAAAGATATTGTAAGAAATGATGCGGACTAGGTCCGTAGTCCGAGGAGTGTCCTCACTGCTACACAGAAGGCTTACGCCTTTGATGCACCGCTCGATGTGCAAACCCCTACAACGTCGTGTGTGGATGTTGTGAACACCTGACAGACACATCCTGATGACTACTTGATAGTTTAGTGCACCATACTTTACGGCTTAGAATCGGGATTCCAATGACGTTTTGAACGTCATAAGACATATGAGATGTTCCAAGAGCTGAAATTGGGATTTCAGGCTCATGCCCGTGTTGAGAGGTATGAGACCTCTGACAAGTTCTTTTGCCAACAAGATGGAGGAGAATAGCTCAGCTAGTGAGCATGTGCTCAGAATGTCTGGGTGCTACAATCACTTAAATCAAGTGGGAGTTAAACTTCCAGATAAGATAGTGATTGATAGAGTTCTCTAGCCACTATCACTAAGCTACTAGATCTTCGTGATGAACTATGACATGCAAGGGATGGAGTTGATCCCGGAGCTGTTCGCGGTGCTTAAGACTGCAAAAGGTAGAAATCAAGAAGGAGCATCAAGTGTTGATGGTTTGACAAGACCACTGGTTTCAAGAAGGGCAAGGGCTAGAAGGGAAACTTCATGGATGGCAAACCAGTTGCCGCTCCAATGAAGGAACCCAAGGTTGAACCCAAACCCGAGACTAAATGCTTCTATTTTAAGGGGAACAGTCACTGGTAGCGGAATTACCCCAAATGCATGGTAGATAAGAAGGCTGGCAACTTCAAAGTATATACATGTTATTAATGTGTACCTCACTAGTACTCCTGGTAGTACCTGGGTATTGGATACCGGTTCAGTTGCTATTATTGATGACTTGAAGCAAAAGCTACGAACTAAACGGAGACTGGCTAAGGGCGAGGTGACGATGTGTCTTGGAAGTGTTTCCAAAGTTGATGAGATCACCATCGCACGCTCCATCTGCCTTCGGGATTAGTATTGAACCTAGATAAATGTTATCAGGTGTCTACGTTGAGCATGAATATGATTAGATCATGTTCATTGCAATACGGTTATTCATTTAAGTTAGAGAATAATGGTTATTCTGTTTATATGAATAATACCTTTCATGGTCATGCACCCTATGTGAATGGTTCATTGAATCTCGGTCGTGGTAATACACATGTTCACGCCAAAAGATGTAGAGTTAATAATGATAGTACCACTTTCTTGTGGCACTGTCGCTTCGGTCATATTGGCGTAAGATGCATGAAGAAACTCCATGTCGATGGATGTTTGGAGTCACTTGATTTTGAATCGCTTGACACATGCGAGCCATGCCTCATGGGCAGGATGACTAAGACCCCGGTTTCAGGTACAATGAAACAAGCAAGTGACTTGTTGGAAATCATACATGCTAATGCGTGTGATCCAATGAGAATTGAAGCGTGCGGTGGATATCGCTATTTTCTCATCTTCACTGACGATTTGAGTAGATATAGGTATATTTACTTAATGAAGCACAAGTCTGAAACATTTGAAAAGTTCAAGCAATTTCAGAGTGAAGTTAAGAATTGTCATAACAAAGAAGATCATGTTCCTACGATCTGATCAAAAGGGGATTTTCTGAGTTATGAGTTTGGCAATCACTTAAGACATTGTGGAATTGTTTCGCAGTTGAAGCCACCTGGAACACCATAGCGTAATGGTGTGTCCGGACGTCATAATCGAACCTTATGAGATATGGTGCGATCTATAATGTCTCTTACCGATCTACCGCTATTATTTTGAGGTTATGCATTAGAGACAGCTGCATTCACTTTAGATAGGACACCATCTGAGTCCATTGAGATGACGCCGTATGAACATTGGTTTGGCAAGAAACCAAAGTTGTCGTTTCTTAATGTTTGGGGCTGCGATGCTTAAGGCTTCAGCCGGAGAAGCTCGAACCCAAAGCAGACAAACACATCTTCATAGGATACCCAAGGGTGACAGTTGGGTATACCTTCTATCTCAGATCCGAGGGCAAATTGTTTGTCGCTAAGAACGGGTCCTTTCTCGAGAAGGAGTTTCTCTCGAAAGAATTGAGTGGGAGGTAGATAAAACTTGATGAGGTTGTCGAACCTTTACTTCAACCAGAGAGTGATGCAACATAGAAAGATGTTTTCTGTGGCGCCTATGTCTGTTGAAGAGGAAGTTAATGATAGTGATCACGAAGCTTCGGATCAAGTTGCTATCGAACCTCGTAGGTCGACAAGGATATGTACTACTCCTGAGTGGTATGGTAACCCTGTCTTAGATATCATGTTGTTAGACAACAATGAACCTACGAGCTATGGAGAAGCGATGGTGGGCCCGTATTCCGACAAATGGTTAGAAGCCATGAAATCTGAGATAGGATCCATATATCAGAACAAAGTATGGACTTTGGTGGACTTGCCCGATGATCGGCAAGCCATTGAGATAAATGGATCTTTAAGAAGAAGACGGATGTGGGCGGTAATGTTACCGTCTATGAAGCTCGACTTGTGGGAAAGAGTCTTTTCACAAGTTCAAGGAGTTGACTACGATGAGAATTTCTCACCCGTAGCGATGCTTAAGTCCGTCAGAATCATGTTAGCATTAGCTGTATTTTTCGATTATGAAATCTTACAGATGGATGTCAAAACAAGTTTTCTTACCAGTTTTCGTAAGAAAGAGTTGTATGTGATACAATCAAAGTTTTGTCGATCCTAAGGGTACTAAAAGGTATGCTGGCTCCAGCGATCCTTCTATGGACTAGAGCAAGCATCTCGGAGTCAGAATATATGCTTTGATGGAGTGATCAAAGCTTTTAGGTTTATACAATGTTTGCTAGAAACTTGTATTTACAAGAAAGTGAGTGGGAGCACTACAACATTTCTGATAAGTATATGTGGATGACATATTGTTGATTTGAAATGATGTAGAATTTCTGGAAAGCATAAACGGTTGTTTGAAGAGTGATTTTCAAAGGAAGACCTGGACAAAGCTGCTTACATATTGGGCATCGGGATCTATAGAAATAGATCAAGATGCCTGATGATACTTTCAAGGACGCACACCTTGACATGTTTTTGAAAGAGTTCAAAATAGATCAGTCAAAGAAGGGGTTCTTACCTGAGTTGTAAGGTGTGAAGTTGAGTAAGACTCGAAGATTGACCACGGCAGAAGAAAGAGGAAGGATGAAGGTCATCCCCTATGCTCTTGTCATAGGCTCTATACGGTATGCCATGCTGAGTACCGCACCTGATGTGTGCCTTGCCACATGTCTGGCAAGAGGGTACAAAGGTGATCTAGGACTGGATCACCAGATAGCGGTCGAAATTATCCTTAGAGGAATAAGGAAATGTTTCTCGGTTATGGAGATGATAAAGAGTTCGACGTAAAGAGTTACGTCGATGCAAGCTTAACACCTATCCGGATAGCTCTGAGTAGAGATACCGGATACGTATAATGGAGCAAAAATTTGGAATAGCTCCAAGTGGAACGTGGTAGCAGCATCTACGATATGACACAAAGTTTTGCGAAATACATAGGGATCTGAATATGGCAAGACCCGTTGACTACAACCTCTCTCACAAGCATAACATGATCAAACCCAGAACACATTGAGTATTAATCACATAGTGATTTGAACTAGATTAGTGACTCTAGTAAACTCTTTGGATGTTGGTCACATGGCGATGTGACCTGTGAGTGTTAATCACATGGCGATGTGAACTAGATTATTGACTCTAGCGCAAGTGGGAGACTGTTGGAAATATGCCCTAGAGGCAATAATAAATTGGTTATTATTATATTTCCTTGTTCATGATAATCGTTTATTATCCATGCTAGAATTGTATTGATAGGAAACTCAGATACATGTGTGGATACATAGACAACACCATGTCCCTAGTAAGCCTCTAGTTGACTAGCTCGTTGATCAATAGATGGTTACAGTTTCCTGACCATGGACATTGGATGTCGTTGATAACGGGATCACATAATTAGGAGAATGATGTAATGGACAAGACCCAATCCTAAGCCTAGCACAAAGATCGTGTAGTTCGTATGCTAAAGCTTTTCTAATGTCAAGTATCATTTCCTTAGACCATGAGATTGTGCAACTCCCGGATACCGTAGGAGTGCTTTGGGTGTGCCAAACGTCACAACGTAACTGGGTGGCTATAAAGGTTCACTACAGGTATCTCCGGAAGTGTCTGTTGGGTTGGCACGAATCGAGACTAGGATTTGTCACTCCGAGGAACGGAGAGGTATCTCTGGGCCCACTCGGTAGGACATCATCATAATGTTCACAATGTGACCAAGGAGTTGATCACGGGATGATGTGTTATGGAATGAGTAAAGAGACTTGCCGGTAACGAGATTGAACAAGGTATCGGGATACCGACGATCGAATCTCGGGCAAGTATAATACCGCTGGACAAAGGGAATTGAATACAGGATTGATTGAATCCTCGACATCGTGGTTCACCTGATGAGATCATCGTGGAACATGTGGGAGCCAACATGGGTATCCAGATCCCGCTGTTGGTTATTGGCCGGAGAGTTGTCTCGGTCATGTCTGCATGGTTCTCGAACCCGTAGGGTCTACACACTTAAGGTTCGATGGCGCTAGGGTTATTAGGAAGACTTGTATGTGATTACCGAATGTTGTTCAAAGTCCCGGATGAGATCCCGGACGTCACGAGGAGTTCCGGAATGGTCCGGAGGTAAATATTTATATATGGAAAGTTGTTGTTCGGGTTCCGGAAAAAGTTCGGTTTTTTCCGGTATTGTACCAGGAAGCTTCCGGAAGGTTCCGGAGGATTCCGGAGGTCCGGAAAATGTTCCACCACGTCCAATACAGCATCATGGGCTGTAAGGGGACGCCCTAACCTTAATGGGCCAAGGGCACCAGCCCCCCCAAGGCCCATGCGCATGGGAGAGGGGAAACCCTAAGGGGGAGGGCCTCCACTTGACTTGGGAGGCACTCATCCCCCCCTTGGCCGCCGCCCCCAACCCTAGATGGGATCTAAAGGGGGCCGGCCCCCTCTCTACCCACCTATAAATAGTGGAGGGGTGGGAGGGCGGCCACACCCTTGAACCTGGCGCAGCCCCTCCCCTCCAATACCTCTCCTCCTCCGCGTGAGCTTGACGAAGCCCTGCCGGAGAACTGCCACTCCATCACTACCACGTCGTTGTGCTGCTGTTGGACTCTCTTCCTCAACCTCTCCTTCCTCCTTGCTAGATCAAGGCGTGGGAGATGTCTCTGTTCTGTACGTGTGTTGAACGCGGAGGTGCCGTCCGTCGGCGCTAGGATCATCGGTGATTTGGATCACGACGAGTACGACTCCCTCAACCTCGTTCACTTGAACGCTTCCGCTTAGCAATCTACAAGGGTATGTAGATGCACTCTCCTTCCCCTCATTGCTATATTACTCCATAGATTGATCTTGGTGATGCGTAGAAAATTTTAAATTTCTGCTACGATCCCCAACATCCGGGAGCTCGGCTGCCGAATTGAGGTTCTGCTTGAAGAGGCTGCTTTGTACATCTGCTGCTAAAGTAGCGGTGTGCTCCTCCGTATGGAGGGAGCGTTCCGTGTTTCCATTGACTGTTATGATGCCGCATGGTCCGGGCATCTTGAGGTTGAGATAAGCATAGTGTGGCACCATGTTGAATCGAGCAAATTTGGTTCGTCCCAGCAGTGCGTGATAGTCACTGCGGAAGGGGACGATGTCGAAGATCAACTCTTCGCTTCGGAAGTTGTCCGGGGATCTGAAGACAACCACTAGTGTGATTGAGACCGTATAGCGGGCCTCTACACCTGGTATGACTCCTTTAGAGGTAGTCTTTGTGGGCTTGGTCCTTGAGGGATTAATACCCATTTTGCGCACTGTATCCTGATAGAGCATGTTCAGGCTGCTACCACCATCCATGAGGACTCGCGTAAGATGGAATCCATCAATGATTGGGTCAAGGACCAGTGCAGCTGAACCGCCATGACGGATACTGGTCGGATGGTCCCTACGATCGAAAGTGATCGGGCAGGAAGACCATGGGTTGAACTTTGGGGTGACTGGCTCCATCACGTAGACGTCCCTGAGCGCGCGTTTGCGCTCCCTCTTGGGGATATGGGTAGCGTATATCATGGTCACTGTTTTAACTTGGGGGGGCTTCTTCTGTCCCCCTGTGTTTGGCGGACAGGACTCCTCATCATCGTCCTCGCTTTGTGACCCCTTCTCCTTGTTCTCAGCATTTAATTTGCCGACTTGTTTAAAAACCCAGCAGTCTCTATTGGTATGATTGGCTGGTTTGTCTGGGGTGCCATGGATCTGGCATGGACGGTCGAGTATGCGGTCCAAGCTGGATGGGCTCTGATTGTTTCTTTTATATGGCTTCTTCCGTTGGCCGGACTTGGAGCCACTGAATTCGGCGTTGACCGTCGTGTCATCGGTATTGTCACCATTGTTTTGACGCTTGTGCCTGTTGTGTCGGGGCTTGCCGTTGTTGTTTTTGGTCTCAGAGGTGCCAGCCTCGCTTGCAGTGTTTTTTCTACGGGCTAGCCAACTATCATCGCCTGCGCAAAAACGGGTCATGAGTGCCATGAGCGCTGCCATGGACTTTGGCTTTTCTTGGCCGAGGTGACGGGCGAGCCATTCATCGCGGATGCTATGCTTAAAGGCTGCTAGGGCTTCGGCATCCGGACAGTCGATGATCTGGTTCTTTTTAGTTAGGAACCTACTCCAGAATTTCCTGGCTAACTCTCCGGGCTGTTGGACTATGTGACTTAAGTCATTAGCATCCGGAGGTCGTACATATGTACCTTGGAAGTTGTCATGGAAGGCGTCTTCCAAGTCCTCCCAGCTGTCAATAGAGTTTTTAGGCAGACTATTTAACCAGTGTTGAGCTGGCCCTTTGAGTTTTAGCAGGAGGTATTTGATGGCATGAAGGTCACCACCGCGGGCCATATGAATATGGAGAAGAAAATCTTCAATCCATACCGCGGGATCTGTTGTTCCATCGTATGATTCGATGTTCACGGGTTTAAACCCTTTAGGGAATTCATGCCCCATTACTTCATAAGTGAAGCAAAGAGGGTGTGCGGCGCCTCTAATCGGGCCATATCGCGACGTAGCTCGGATGGAGTCTGTTTGCGGAATTCGGCCTGGGTGTGATTAGGCTTGTCATGTCCGAATAAATAGCTATTGTCGCGTGTCGGGGCACGCCCCGTGATCCGTAGATTGACCTGGTATGTCATGCTCTACTGTCCAGGTCCTGCCGATGGTCATATGTATATGCCCGAGCTGTTTTATCCCTGCCTTTACAGCGAGGTAGTACGGGCTGGTGTGCCGCTTGGGTTGCCGCTTTATCCCGACCATGTGGTGGTCGGTCAGCCGCATTGTGCGCTGATGGCACGGGCTCCAACGCCTTGTCATCGAATTGAGGTAGTAATTTGCGCTTCGGGTAACTTTTGGGTGGTCGCTCGAGGCCGTATTCCTCGGCTTCCAGGATGTTAGTACATCTATCATTGAGCAGATCTTGGTCAGCTTGAAGCTGTTGCTGCTTCTTTTTCAAGCTCCTTGCAGTGGCTATTAGCCGGCGCTTAAAGCACTCCTGCTCAAGAGGTTCCTCAGGCACGATAAAATCCTCGTTGCCGAGGCTCACCTCATCCTCGGAGAGTGGAAGATAATTGTTGTCCTCTGAGTCTTCGTGCACGGCCTGTTCATTAGGGCTGACTCACCCATCTTCCTGTTCGTCATGTTCGGAAGTTGGCTGAACGGGGTCTTCATTGTCTTCGACATCGTCTAGAGTATTGTTTTCTCCTATGCTGGTATTGCTATCTTTTTCATGGCTGACTTAGAGCGGCGCCGCTGTCGTCAGCGCTTTGGCTGTATCTCAAGAGGTTTATCTTCCACTGGGTCTTCATTGTCATCGTTGTTAACTTTTTTGGGTGTGTCCACCATGTATACGTCGTAGGAGGAAGTGGCCGTCCAGCGCCCTGTAAATGGCAGGTTTTGGGCCTGCTCCTCTTCGGCATCGTCGTCCATACCATCGATGTCTCCGGAGTCATAGTCGAGCATGTCGGTTAGATCTTCGACAGTGGCTATTAAGTGGGAGGTGGGTGGGATGCGAAATTCCCCGTCATCAGCCCCCAGTTCAAACCGGATATAATTCGGCTGTGAGTCCCCTGCTAAAGAGAGGGGTTTTAGTGAGTTTAGCACATCGCCCAAAGGTGAGTGCCGGAAGATGTCTGCGGAACTGAATTCGATGATCGGCGCCTGGTAAGGCTCGGTGGACACGGATGCTTGTAGTTCGAAACCAGTGGTCGGAGATGAATCCGGGGGTCCGGTGACGCAGACCCCGCTCGAGGTTGGATCTGTGTGCGGCTCCAACGCCGCTGAGTCTGCGGCTTCCGTGGCTGGGTTAAGCTTCCCGTCTTCGGATGGCGCAAGCTGCTTTGGATCTAGGGCTAGAGCGCTTACAGGTGCGATCTCCTGGGTATGGTCCGATGACAGATTTAGGTCATGTTCATTGCGGTGGCAGGGAGCGGCTGCCATGGGCTCAAATCCATCGAAGATCAAGTCTCCATGGATATTAGTGATGTAGTTCAAGCTTCCAAACCTGACCTGATAGACAGGGGCGTAGCTATCGATCTGCTCTAGATGGCCAAGCGAGTTGGCCCGCAGTGCGAAGCCGCCGAATACGAAGATCTGGCCAGGGAGAAAGACATCCCCCCAGGGCAGCAATGTTGTAGATGATGGATGGAGTCATCCAACCTTCTAATGACGACACATCGGAACTCTCAATGAAAGCACCAATGTCGGTGTCAAAACAGGCGGATCTCGGGTACGGAGTCCCGTACTGTGCGTCTAAGGTTGATGGTAACAAGAGATGGGGAACACGATGTTTACCCAGGTTTGGGCCCTCTCTATGGAGGTAATACCCTACTTCCTGCTTTATTGATCTTGATGAATATGAGTTTTACAAGAGTTGATCTACCTCGAGATTGTAATGGCTAAAACCCTAGAAGTCTAGCCTATGTGATTATGATGATCTTCTCCTATATGGACTAAACCCTCCGGTTTATATAGACACCGGAGGGGACTAGGGTTATACAAAGTCGGTTACAGAGAAAGGAATCTTCATATCCATACGCCAAGCTTGCCATCCACGCCAAGGAGTGTCCCATCCGGACACGGGTGGAAGTCTTCGGTCTTGTATCTTCGTAGCCCATCAGTCTGGCCCATGTCCAACAGGCCGGATGCCCGAGGACCCCTTTGTCCAGGACTCCCTCACCCCCTTTCCCACAGATCCCCATCCTCATCCCCATCCCCCACTCTAGAGCGTCACAGTCTAAGCCCGGCTACGCTTCCCGCGGAGCTCGGGGAGCGACTGGCCCAAAATATAGCGGTCTCTTCGCCCGATGTCGCCGAGGAAGCTGACGACCATTACTGGCGGCAGGCACTCAAGCAGCGGGCTAGAGTATGCGGGCATGTCTCATCCGCCGGCTATGACATCGAGGTCATCGACAGCGACGGCCTGAGGCGGGCTATGTCACAGGTTAAGTGGCCCACACCCAACCCCTCGGGTTCAACTGTCGTCGATCTCATCCATGGCCCCGCCGCTGATCTCCTCTCGCTCGCTGTCAACAATTTGCCATTCTACATCACCATCGAACCCCTTTTGTCATTTCTGAAGGACACGTTCTGTGACGCTTGCTTGGGATCCATAGCTTCCAAGTCAGACCTCATCAATGGCGACCACGAGGAGGGCACCCTCTCTGGCTCTTCCAAGGGGAAAGCGCCCATCTACTACATCAGGGAGGGCACCCTACAGCTGTGCTCTTCCAAGGGGAAGGAGCCCATCTGCGACAACATGGAGCACATCCAGGGTCCGTGCTCTTCCTACGGGAATGAGCCCATCTATGACAAGTGAGCAAACCCATGATTTGTTTTGTCATGCCTCTTCACAGGGGGAAACCCATGATTTGTTTTGTCGAGTCCCTTTTGTAGTGTAGTGAGAATATGTCCAGTTTTAATTGCTATATCTGGTTGTTTGCAGTATGCCTTGTTTATTTCAATTGTTCACAATGTGATCCTCTATATGTGCAATTATTTACTATGCAATACATTTCATCAATCCAGTTTTAAACATACCGATAGGAATGCATATATTTGCTTGCTATGAAGCCTGTTATAGCTAGCATATGCCTCTTTTAAAGTTTTTGATTGTTTGGTTGTTTGTAGTTGGCATATGTCCAGTTTCAAATGATATCTTTGGTTGTTCGTAGTAGGCCTTGTTTATTCCAGTTATTCACAACGTGATGTTCTATATGTGCAAGTATGAACTGTTCTGCTTAACATGCTTCTCGATGTACCTACACAGGACAATTTTGGGAATGACTGTTGTTTTCCATCGAGGTTAGTTTCATCCTGTTGGTGTCAAAACCGGCGGATCTCGGGTAGGGGGTCCCGAACTGTGCGTCTAAGGCGGATGGTAATAGGAGGCGGGGGACACGATGTTTACCCAGGTTTGGGCCCTCTCAATGGAGGTAATACCCTATGTCCTGCTTGATTGATCTTGATGATATGAGTATTACAAGAGTTGATCTACCATGAGATCGTAGAGGATAAACCCTAGAAGCTAGCTTATGGTATGATTGTTGTTGTCCTACGGACTAAACCCTCCGGTTTATATAGACACCGGAGGAGGCTAGGGTTACACAGAGTCGATTACAAGGGAGGAGATCTACATATCCGTATTGCCAAGCTTGCCTTCCACGCCAAGGAGAGTCCCATCCGGACACGGGACGAAGTCTTGAATCTTGTATCTTCATATTCCAAAAGTCCGGCCAAAGGATATAGTCCAGCTGTCCGGAGACCCCGTAATCCAAGACTCCCTCAGTAGCCCCCGAACCAGGCTTCAATGACGATGAGTTCGGCGCGCAGATTGTCTTCGACATTGCAAGGAGGGTTCCTCTCCAAATTCTAAATATCTGCTGAGTAGTGTCCGACTCCCCATAAATGTTGCACTTCTTGGCTTCCGTGCCCAATAAGGGCTATCTTCCATGTGTCGAGCGAATGCGAGGAGCCATGGCATTTTTACATTTGCCACCCTAGCCATGTAAGTAAAATGTCTATTAAAGAAACGGGGATTCTTAGATCCATACCACACCATCCTCCCACAGTGAGTATCCATCGGAGCGCGCTCGGAAAAATCCATTCCAACATGGCCTGCCATCGCAGCTCCTCCTCTTGCTCCCGTAGCCCTAAGCCCGGTGATTGGGAGAAGTGTTCCGTCCCGCACAGCCAATTAGTAGAGTTACAGACCCAGGGATTTCTCCCTCCAGCGTATATGGTCCCCGTTTGAGCCGAGCTTGCCACCTACAATGGCGGGGAGCAAGCGGAGAGCTTCTCCAATCCCTCCAAGGGGGAGCGGGTATGCCTTGTCCCTTATTTACTAAGGGGGCTTGGATTTCCAATCCATCCATTCCTCCACGGGCTCCTGGAGATTTATGGCCTCCAGTTGCATAATTTCACCCCCGTTTCCATATTACACATCGCTGGTTATGTTGCCCTTTGTGAGCTGTTTCTGGCCTGTGAAGCTCATTTCGAGCTGTGGAAGGGGCTATTCTGCCTTGTGCCCTGCACACAGGAGGGGTCAATATATCAAGTGGGCGGAGCCTAAATATGGCGCATCGCCGGGACCAAATACCTGTCCGGTACCCCGAAGAAGACGTCCGAAGACTGGCCTTCGAAGTGGTTTTACATGGAAGACGTCCCCCTTCCAGATCCTATTCGGATGGGTCTTCCCAAGTTCGACAATGCCCTTTGAAGAAACGCCGAAGCTGGCGCCCACGGAGCCCTCAGGAGGAAGGTAACGGAGAAGTCCTTTACCTGATGGGCCGGATAAAAATGCTGGCTCAATCAGGACTGACAATAACCGAAGTTATGCCCATATGTATAATGCGGGGGGTGTAGCCACTTCAATATCAAGGGCACCCCATGTGGCATTTTAACGGGGAAGATGATGCCACCTGCTGCGGGCGTAAGGGACCGGACTCAGTTGCTGCTCTAGCAAAAATTATGTCCGATCTGTTCAAGGGAGAGGAAGAGGAGTTCATCCGTATTGAGCCACGGGATGGATTCTCCATGTACAACCCTCCAAGTTGGGTGAGCTGTCACTTTTTACTCCCAACCTTCCCGCATTCTTCGTCATAAATACTCACCTTGCCGTTTCATGGCAGGAACTATGAAAGGCTGTAGGGGAGGTCAACAGCCCACCTCCACAACCGGAGGACCCTGACCGAGCCCTCGATCCCGGACTCGAAGAGGATCCGGACATATTTGTGGAGCTGATCGACAGGACATTCTATCAATTGAGCTGCGATGATGCCATGGTGGCCATCATAGCTGATTATCCTGGGCTACTCCCCGCATCGCATGTAAGAAAAACTGGAGCCCCAACTTCTGAGAAGGATCCTCTTTAATGCACTTCACTTACCATACACATATGGTGTTTTACAGGGAAGGCCCTCGGGATGCCATGCCGAACCCGCAGTGACTCGGCAACAAGGGACACCGAAGCCAGGTAGGCCAAAAAGGAAGGCGGTCAGGACTGAGACGCCGGCACAGAGATATGATACAGAACCTCACTCCGTGGTTGTCGTCTTTCTTAAAATATAATGACGTCCATGTTTCCTAGTAGGAAAACGCTCGCCAGACTATATCCGGAGAGGTTGCCGATCACGCCTCCACTAGTCGGGCTCCAGGGCCGGACATAGAGGCGGAAGCTAACACGAGGCGAACGTCGGATACTCCTCCTACAGAGGATGCGGATAGACTATCCGCTACAAATTTCGAAGTGGAGAGCGCCATGAATCACAGGCGTCGCCGGGCCATGCTTCGTGACGCTTGTTTCTCCCAAGAGGTGTTCGATGCCTTCAACTCAGGAGACGCGTACATCCGTGCTGCTCAAAACGGTCTTGCCAGAGCCACGGACCAGTATGTAAAGGATATACAGGTAAGAAAATCTGACGATTATATATATCAGTAGCCCCTGAGACTTGAAACAGTTGATACGACTGATTTAAGGATCATTATTTGTGCAGGTTCTTACAGAGAAGAATACCCAATTGTTTCAAGTGCTGGAAGAGTGCAAAGCCCAGCTATGGGCCGCGGTTGCCGCATTGAAGGAGTCCGAGAAGGCCCCCTCTGGTAACACTTGTTTCCATTGCAAAGAATGATAGGTACCAGATAGTATGCGGTAGGCATGCAAATCTAACAATAGATGTTGCAGATGACTCCGGAGTGAATCCGGAGGCCGTGCCAGAGAATGCGCAACCTGCTAATCGACAACTAAATGTTGGCGAGCGCGTGCTTACGCGGGTCAGGCAGGAGAAAAATAATCTCTAGGATGCCAATATCTGGTTCGGCGTGGAACTGAAAGATGTCTGAGCCCAACTTTCGGACTCCGTGAAGGAGAATAAGCGGCTTCGACGCGGCATTTTCAGTAAGTGCTTGAACGAACTTTTGAAAGAGTTCAGCAAAGAAGCCAGCTAACAGAGTTATGTCTGCAGCTATGCTGACGGGTCGTCCCGCGAAGGAGATGCCTGGGTCTGCAGGTGATCTTCTACCAGAGCTCTCACAACTGCACGAACAAGTTCGGCAGGTGATGCAGGGTATTTCCCAAGCCTTGTGGCAATCTGCCTCCCTGCCAGGAGGCATGGGGGAGCTTATAGAGAAGCTCAAGGGAGCGCGGCGGCGCTTCCGATTATGGAAGATATCAGCCTGCCGACAAGGTGCAAGGGAAGGTTGGGCCATGGTGAAGACGCGATATACCAAAGCTGACCCAAACCACATGGCCGAGGTCGGGCCTGTGGGGCCCGATGGGAAAGAGATCCCCATCAGTTTGGTATATGACTAAGTAGAATTAGCCGCAAAGTATTCCCAACAGGATTGTAGGCTAGACAGCCTGTTGGATGGTATAGAAGAAGAATTTAGTCAGTCTTAGTGACTATATACTTTAAGTGACATGTATAATGTCCCTAGCCGGATTGTAAATCATTTGTCATGGCGGACCTTTTCGCTTCGACCTCTAGACCCGATAGTCCGGAGTGTATCCGAATACCCGCTCGGTTATGTAAAAACCGGGGTATGCGTGGAAACTAGGCGTAGGGGTCATAAGTGCTTGAACAGACAAGTACCCAACTAGCTATGTTATATTACATGGATAGTAAGAAACATCTTCCAGGGAAAATAGTTCCATTAAGGGTTCCTTTCCTTGGGTACGCATGCCCTAATGTGCATGTCCGAACTGCGAAAAGAGACGCGGGCTATAAACATCTGGGGGCATGTATCCAAATAAATAAAAGTCATCTTTTGTTCACCGACCGAATATTCCCTTAAGAACACTAGCTTTCGGCTTCACCCAGTCTGAGGTACACATCCGGCTGACCCGGCAGTAACAATCGCAGAGGTACTCCCCTTATGCCCTAGCCGAATTAACGGGAACGTAGGGAATAAATACAAGAGCCAGGCAAGCCAGCTTGGCCAAAACTTAAGTCATATCGATGCATATAATGGCGAAAAAAGGTACATGTGGAAGAATGACACATGTGTGGGGCATAAGGCCCAGAAAAATAGTTATATTAAGCTTCTGTATAAGAAGCCCCTAGGTACAATGAGCGTGGTTAGCGCATCAAGATTGTGTAGTCAAGACACAAGTTAGCCTTTTATGGCCTTGAGGAGAAGAAAAAAGAAGGGAGAAAGAGAGAAAAGACGGATATGCAAAAAATTGATGGGGGTAAGGAGATGACCATAGAGTCCGGCATTAGGCGTAGAATCTTCGGAGTCTGGCTACGTTCCATGGGTTTGGCTCGAGTCGATTGTCCGATGCATCCCGCAGACGGTACGCTCCACCGGTCAGAACTTGGTGAATAATGAAGGGACATTCCCATTTGGGCTTGAGCTTGTTCTTTTTCTTCTCCGGCAGGCGTAGAACTAGTTCGCCAACGTTATAGGTTTTGGCCCGTACTTCTCTGCTTTGATACCTTCTAGCCTATTGCTGATAGAATGCGGAACGGGCTTTTGCCACGTCATGCTCCTCCTCCAGGGCGTCCAAACTGTCCTGCCGATCAAGCTCGGCCTCTCTTTCTTCATACATGAGCACTCGAGGTGAGTCATGAATTATGTCGCAAGGCAGAACCGCCTCTGTGCCGTACACCATAAAAACGGTGTGTATCCGGTAGTGCGATTCGGCGTGGTCCGTAGCCCCCATAGTACGGAGTCGAGCTCCTCTACCCAGTGTGTGTTTGATTCCTTTAAGGACCGCACTAATATGGGTTTGATGCCGCTCATGATAAGACCATTTGCTCGCTCGACTTGACCGTTAGTTTGCGGGTGATAGACAGAAGCATAATCGAGCTTGATGCCCATGTTGCTGCACCAAAGTTTTACCTCGTCGGTTGTAAAGTTCGTGCCATTGTCAGTGATGATGCTGTGGGGGATGCCATAACGGTGTACAACCCCAGATACGAAGTCTATCATCGGTCCGGATTCAGCCGTTTTAACGGGTTTGGCTTCTATCCATTTGGTGAATTTATCCACCATGACTAGTAAGTATTTTTTCTTATGGGTTCCCCTTTAAGGGGTCCGACCATATCAAGCCCCCAAACTGCAAAGGGCCAAGTAATGGGGATTGTTTGGAGAGCGGTAGGCGGCATATGGCTTTGTTTTACAAAAAGCTGGCAACTGACGCAACGTTGGACCAGATACTGTGCATCTGCGGGGGCCGTCGGCCAATAGAAACCTGTACGGAAGGCCTTGCTTACAAGGGCCAGGGCTGCGGCGTGGTGGCCGCCGAGTCCAGCATGGATTTCTGCCAAAAGCTTTCGCCCTTCCTCTTTGGAGATGCACCTTTGAAGGACTCCGGTAGTGCTTTTCTTATAAAGCTCTCCCTCGTGGACCTTGTAGGCTTTAGATCGCCGCACTATGCAGCGTGCCTCATTTTGGTCCTCGGGTAGTTCCTGCCTGGTTAGGTAGGCCAGGAATGGTTCTGTCCACGGGGCGATGACGGCCATTATCACGTGGGTGGAAGGTGTTATTTCGGTGGCAGAGCCTCCGATTGTGTCAGAGTGTTCGGTATCTGGTGTTGTGTCCGGGTCCGGACTATTGTTACCGGTGTCCCCTTCCCATACCACGGACGGCTTAAACAGCTTTTCCAAGAAGATGTTAGGTGGGACAGGGTCGCGCTTAGCGCCGATACGGGCGAGGATATCCGCCGCCTGATAGTTTTCCCAAGCCACATGGTGGAATTCAAGCCCCTCGAACCGAGCTGACATTTTGAGGACAACGTTGCGATATGCCGCCATTTTCGGATCCTTGGTGTCGAAGTCTCCATTTATTTGAGATATTGCAAGGTTCGAGTCCCCACACACCTCCAGGCGTTGAATGCCCTTGGAAACTGCCATCCGGAGACCATATAATAGGGCCTCGTATTCGGCTGTGTTGTTGGAGTCTGTGTATAGTATTTGGAGTACGTATTGTACTGTATCTCCGGTAGGGGACGTCAGGACGACGCCAGCCCCCAGACCAGCCAACATTTTAGAGCCGTCAAAGTGCATGATCCAATTGGAGCACGCGCCGTACTCTTTAGGGAGTTCGGCTTCTGTCCACTCAGCGATGAAATCGGCCAGTACTTGTGATTTAATGGCTTGCCGTGGTCTATATGTTGTGTCGAACAGGAGGAGCTCGATAGCCCATTTGGCAATCCGGCCTATGGCATCGCGGTTGTTTATTATGTCGTTGAGTGGTACTTCTGAGGCCACCGTAATTGAACACTCTGGAAAGTAGTGTCGTAATTTCCGGGATGCCTTGAATACCATGTATGCTATCTTTTGATAATGTGGTTTCCGTGATTTGGATGGAGTAAGGACAGTGGATACATAATATACCGGCTTTTGAAGTGTGAATTTATGTTTGTCCGTCTCTCGTTCGACGACAAGCACTGCGCTTACAACTTGGTGAGTTGTCGCTATATATAACAGCATTGGTTCGCCGAGATTTGGCGCTACCAAGATTGGGTTAGTGGCCAGGATGGCTTTGATTTCTTCCAAACCGGCCGTGGCTGCGTCCATCCACTCGAAGTGTTTGGTGCACCAAGGAAGGCGATAAAGAGGGAGTGCCTTTTCTCCCAATCGGGAGATAAAGTGGCTTAAGTCCGCCACACATCCAGTTAACTTCTGGATTTGCTTGAGGTCAGTTGGGATAGCCAACTGCGACAGAGCTCGGATTTTAGCCGGATTTGCTCCAATTCCTCTACTGGAGATGATGAAGCCCAGGAGCTTTCCGGCGGGTACGCCGAAAACACATTTTTCGGATTGAGCTTGATGTCGTATGTTTGGAGATTGTTGAACGTGAGTCTCAAGTCGTCTATTAAGGAGTCGACGTGTCTGGTTTGAACGACCACATCGTTTACGTATGCCTCCACTGTTTTGTCGATCTGCTTTTCCAGACATGTCTGAATCATGTGCTGATACATTGCGCTGGCGTTTTTGAGCCCAGAGGGCATTGTGTTAAAACAGAAGGGGTCGTATGGAGTGATAAATGCCGTTGTAGCTTGATCAGACTCCGCCATCTTAATTTGGTGGTAACCAGAGTATGTGTCGAGGAAGCACAATGAGTCGTGTCTTGCGGTGGCGTCGATAATTTGATCGATGCGAGGGAGGGGGAAGGGATCCTTTGGGCAAGCCTTATTAAGGTCTTTGCAGTCGACGCATAGGCGCTAGGATTTGTCCTTCTTTGGTACCATTACCAGGTTTGCTAGCCAGTCCGGATGTTTTATTTCTCTGATGAATCCGGCCTCCAGTAACTTGGCTAGCTCCTCTCCCATGGCTTGTCGCTTAGGTTCAGAGAAACGCCGAAGAGTCTGCTTGACCGGCTTGAATCCCTTCAGAATGTTAAGGCTATGCTCGGCCAGCCTGCGTGGGATTCCTAGCATGTCTGAAGGATGCCAGGCGAATATGTCCCAATTCGCGCGCAGGAACTCCCGTAGTGCGGCGTCTACAGCGGGGTTTAATTGTGCCCTGATGGATGCTGTTTTTGTGGGGTCCGTTGGATGGACTCGGAATTTGACTATTTCATCCACTGGTTTAAAAGAGGTGGACTTGGATCTTTTGTCGAGTATCACGTCATGCCTCGAGGGCCAGTGCGGCTGTTTTGTTCTCGGCACGGAGTGCTATGTCCGGATCACTAGCTAGAGTGATGATTCCATTAGGCCCAGGCATTTTGAACTTCATGTACCCGTAATGGGGTATGGCTTGGGAGATCGTGAATGCCTCCTGCCCTAGAAGGGCGTGGTATCCTCTACTGAACGGGGCCACTTGGAATGTAATTTCTTCGGACCTGTAATTCTCCGGAGTGCCGAATACCACATCTAGTGTGATTTTCCCAGCGCAACGTGCCTCCCGACTGGGGATGATTCCTCAGAAGGTTGTGCTGCTTTGCTCAATACAGTTTCTGTCTATTTCCATTTTTGAAGAGTCTCCTCCTAAATGAGGTTTAATCCGCTGCCGCCGTCCATGAGCACTTTAGTAAGCCGAAAGCCGTCCACAATTGGACTGAGGACCAAGGCGGCTGGTGCTCGGGCTGTTTGGAATTTAGGTTCGTCACTAGCATTGAAGGTGATAGCCGTGTCGCTCCATGGATTTATTGCTGCCATGTGGCAGACTTCGGCAAGGCTGCAGAGTGCTCGCTTACGCCTATTCACTACTAGGGAAAAGGCTAGCAGCAGCGCGGGTTTTAGGTGTATAAGTAGCGCGGGGACCGGCGCTACTAATAAGGTGCTACAGCTAACACGTAGCAGTAGCGCGTGCTCACCAGCGCTACTGCTACACAAGTGTAGTAGCAGCGCGCTTAATGGAAGCTCGCTACTGCTAATAGCTATAGTGCGCTTCTCCTGTGCGCGCTACTGCTACTACCACGCTGCTGCTAACTGTTCTCCACTCGCTACTGCTAATTTTAGTAGTTTTTTGTTTTTTTCGGCATATTTGTTTTGTATTTGAACATGCTTTATAGAAGAATATTTAGCACATACAAATGTCATCATGATACACATACAAATGCCTGCGAGACCACAAATGTAATCATAGCATATACATACAAATAGTCTCATCATAATCATCATCCAACACAAAGTGGTATCTTGTCATCATCTCGAAAATAGCGATACATGCAAGTCTCGAATACTTGCAACTACAATGTCATCCATATAAACAAAGGTATATGCGAGAAGAGCTATCACTATGAGTGAGAGCAAAACTATGCAGTACATGAGGTGGCGGTTACGAGTCTTCTCTCGCGCTAGCGTGAACCTCAAGTAACTAGCTTCTCCTTCTTGTCTGCTTTTGAAGCCTTTATGGCTGGCGCCCGAGAACCCATTCACTTGCGCCTGACACTCATGCCACTCGTTGTACACCCCTAGAACCTTCCCTTTGTACACGACATAGCACTGCCATCTCACCATCAAGAAACTAGGTACCTGTTAGAGATGCATGTTCATGAAGAGGATGTACCATCATATATATGCAACAAAATATACTAGAGCAACACCGAAAAAAAGGGTTAGCAACTAGATGCAACATACAGTACGCAAATTAATTAACTAGAGGTACGCAGGTCATCGTACGCAAACTAACAAAGTAGCATTACGCAAGTTCGGCAGGGACCGTGGACATCACAAAGTTTCATCGCTACAAAAAGTATACAAGTTCAACCGACACATATCATCATCATCGGCATCATAAATCACTAGAAGTTCCATCCTTCCATATCATCGAGGATGGACCCTAGCTTCTTGAACGGCGTGAGGTCTAGACGTTGCATGCCTATGCGAGTTCGGACGTCAGCTCGCGATATAGGGCCGTGGTGGAACATCCCCTTCTCATCGACGACTTCTTTCATGATGATCGTCGCAATGTCGCTTTGGATGCGAAAGAAGTCATCTCTAAGTTTATAATCCGCTTCTCCATGAGATTCTAGCCACTTGTGGATATAATCATCATTTCTGCTTCTCATGCGAAGCTTTTGGTGATGCGTATTGAACTGAATCATGAGATGGACGATGTAGAATCCATCCTTCTTGCTTGGTTTTGGGACATGGATGCAGGAGAAGTTAGTTTTATTCGTGAAACCCATCTTCTTGTTCCTTTGTTTCTTGATCTACATGTGGCCACCTCTAATGCTGAAGCCTTGGAGAGCATCATCTAGAATATTCATTATGTGGGTGTAGTCTTTTTTCTCGTAGTCTCTGGAAGGGTCAAAATACACGGCGTGGGAGACTTGCAGGTAAAGAACGATAAGGACAGCGCGCCCGTTGCTGCGGGGAAAAGACACCTCAAATTATTCCCCATATGAGAGAGAAGGAATGATTGAAATGTACGAAAGGGTTGTCCGGAACTGACTTACTTTGGATGATAAGGCACGAGGACAATTTCCCGGTCCTTATTCTGTACCATGAAGTTTTGGAGGTACTCCCTAGCAGTTTCACGCTCAAAGTCGCCGAGACTCAAGAAAGACTCGTGCATGTAGTACGGATCCGCCACACAGATTTGCGAGACTTCTTCACTCTTCATGATGGAGCTCATATGTAGCGCAAAAAGGCAGACGATTGTAAAATCGAGCCGCCTAGCAGAGAGAGAGGGGGGTTTACAGAGGGTGCAGGGGCGAGGGAGGCGAGGGCCGATGGGTCGGGGGCGAGCACGCCGGGGTAGGGGGCGAGCGCCGGGGTCGGGGGCGAGCGCCGGGTCGGGGGCGAGCGCCGGCCGGGGTCGGGGGCGAGCGCCGGGGCGCGGCGGTGCGACGGGGGGAAGAGAGAGTGGGGATTTGAGGGGAAAAGAGGTGGGATGAAGCAGGGAGAGTGAGAATTTTGGGTTAAGTGGACGTAGCAGTAGCGCGTTTAGACAAAATGCGCTGCTACTACCTTCACTAGCTGTAGCGGTTTAGATAAAACACGCTGCTACTACCTTCACTAGCTATAGCGGTTTAGATAAAACGCGCTGCTACTGCCTTCACTAGGTGTAGCGGTTTTATAAGAAAATCGCTACTGCTAGCTTGACTGTAGCTGTTTTATAAGGAAATCGCTACTGCCAGTTTTCCTTTTTCTTTTCCTTTATTTTCTCCCACTTTTATTTCCCGAGAGCAGTGAACGAAGGGAAGGCGATATATATTGCATCATTTGACGGTTAAATATGTATACAAAATAGGAACATATATTTAAATCATTGGACCCATGCATAATAAAGGCTAAGTGTGTATACAAAATAGGAACATATATATATATATATTACATCATTTGACCAATAACATACGGTTCCTCAACGCTGACGTTTTCGTTTTTGAGTCAGCTTCTTTCCCTTCTTGTTCGTCGAAGAATAATTGAGCCCCTCATTGTGACTTTGCATTTTCCATGGAGTACGATTTTTCTTAGGTAATGTAGTATTGATTCTTCTTTTGACGTATACTTCATCATCATCGTCATCTTCCCTCATTGGGTTGTCGTACTGATCATAGTCTTTCTCGTTGGCGACTCCATCCATTCCAATGATGTTCCTTTTGCCTCTCCTCGCGACAACACGACTGGGATTGCATGGGTCGGTTATGAAGAAGCATTGTGTCACGTGTTTAGCGTGTACCCATGGCTCATTTTTGGTGATAGCGTTCACGGTAGCGCTCTTGGCATCGGGTATAGTCATGGTAGTGAAAATCTGGTTTTCTCTTTCGACATTCTTAGCCCATCTGACACGGAACATCGTCGTGTTGTGTAGTCTAGAGTAGTCAAGCTCCCAGATCTCCTCGACCCTTCCATAAAATCGTTCAGTTGCGCCGTTGTCGCTGCCGGTCATGCATTCCATCGTCACCCATGAGTTCTGATCATCATTGTCCATATCTTTGGCCTCCGTGTAGAACGTGTATCCGTTGATATCATATGCCTGATAGGTTATGAGGTTGGGCGAGGGGCCATGTGCTAAGGCGTATATGAGCAATCCGTCCTTAGAGCCCTCCTCCGGGGGATTAGCAATAATATGCTCTTTGAACCAATGTAGGAAAGTGGAGTTGTGCTCTCTAGTAACTTCGCCGACCGTCCTGCATACCCCCCGGTCACGATACTTCTTTGCGATAATTTCTTTGTGCAGTGCCACGAAAGGATCTACCTCGTCTAGGTGTTGTAGCACTACCAAGCTTGCTCGGTCAAAGTCACTGCGTTGATCTGAGTATGCCACGTGCAGTTCCCTGCGACCGTTGCAGTGACCTTCTCCTTCGAGCCTCCCATCGTGCTTGTTAACGGGCAAACCAACACTAACACCAGGTGGCTGGTCTGCGCCATATAGAAAATTCTCACAGAAAGAGATGCACTCTTGTGTCACATAGCCCTGGATGATGCTTCCATCCAGACGGGACATGTTACGAACGAATCCTTTGATGATCCCATTCATCCTCTCAAACGGCATCATGTTGTGTAGGAATGACGGCCCCAGGTCTATTATGTCATTCACAATATGGACACACAGATGCACCATCACGTCAAAGAACGCGGGCGGGAAGTACATCTCAAGCTCATTCAGTATCACAACGATCTCTTCATGTAGCCTTTGAAGCTGCTTCACACTAATCGACTTTCGAGAGATGACATCGAAAAAGTTGCAGAGACCAATAAGCGTGTCACGGACGTGCTTGTCCATTATCCCTCTAAGGGCAACAGGTAGTATCTGCGTCATCATCACATGACAGTCATGGGACTTCATCCCGCTGAACCTTTTCTTGTCTGTGTCTAGATATCTGTTTATCTTGACATAGTAACCGGAACTAACTTTGACTCCAGTAAGGCACTTAAAGAATTGATCGATCTCAGCCTGACTTAAGGTGAAGCAAGAAGGGGGGCAATAATCCTCTTTCTTTATTTTATTGCCCTTCTTCTCCCGTGCCTCCTTCTCCGTCTCTGTCACGTCTGACATTTTACGGGGCGGCACGTGCAGATCTTCCCTGATTTTAAAATCTTGCAAGTCTTTTCTTGCCTTTGGCCCATCCTTGGTCTTATCCGGCATGTTCATCAGTGTTGCGAGCAAGCTCTCAAGGACATTGTACGATTCTATTATACGATTCTACGACTTTACGATCCAAACTAAGCCCTCTGATTCTACGATTTTGGTTCATAGAATCTACGTTTTTACGATCCTGGTAGTTAAGATTCTACGATTTGCGATCCTGCCATCGGACTTCCGATCCGATTCAGAATCACGATTCTGACAACCTTGCACCTCAGGATTGCAACCATCATACAATGGAGTGTTCGAGTCTACCACCAGTTGCTCCAGCTTAGCCTCCTCTCTAGAAGCAGCTCTCTCAGTACTCGTCTCCTTGCGAAGCAATGCTAGAACATGAGGGTCCCGCACGATTGAACTTAGTACCGACGAACTCTGCTGCGTGGAGTCCATGTCATTCTCTCCGCCGCCATGTCCGTCCCCTTCTCTGCCGCCATGGCCGGCCCCTTCTCCGCCGCCATGTCTGGCCCCTTCTCCGCCGCCATGTCCGGCCTCTTCCCCGCCGCCATTATCGATCATCTCTTCGTCTTGCCCCGTGTCATCATTGCCTGCCCCGTCGGCATCCTCAACATCGTTATCCTCATCTTCAATTATCCACCGAGTATAGCCATCCATGAAACCAGTCATGAGCAGGTGCGCTTCGACACGACCATCGTCATGGGGGTCGAGCCAAACTATTCCTTTGCATTTTCGACACGGACATAAAACCTCTGTCCGGTTATTTTCTTTCATGTCCTGCACCGCCGACTGCAACCACCTATCCACCATCGTTCCACTGACCATCGTCAACTCTGCACGGTAATTATAAAAAAATTGATTATAAAAATGCGTGCATGCATCAAAGTCATACAAAAATTCGGCATGACCTTCCTTAAAAATAAGACATATATAGATCTAGAGTTTGCCCGGAATTCGCCGAAACGGAAATAAATCGACATTTCAGCAAAACATAGGCAACTCAAAAGCACAATTTGGCATCAACTCATGCCACACACACAGTTTCCATAAACATATCACACACACATAAACATATTTCCATTTTGCAAAAGCATGAAATTTTAATCACCTATATCTCGAGATCAAGCACACGGTGAAGATGATGATGTAGGGAGATCAAAAGTGCACAAAGCTCTTCTTGACAAAGATAGATCTAGTTAGGGGGCAAATAGGTCACTTAACTAAATGCTACATCTACCTAGATACCTAATTTGGGAGGAGACAACTTCAACTAGTGGAGGGGGAAGGAAAAAGAGAAAGGAGATGCATTAATGGAGGTGGTGTAGTTAGGTAGGAGTAATGAAGAGAGAGAAAGGTAGGTAGAAGAGGGAGAGTAACGGGGGAGAAGTATTGAGGAAGAAGAGGGGGGGGGGGGGGGGGGGGGGGGGGGGGGGGGGGGGGGGGGGGGGGGGGGGGGGGGGGGAAATTTAAAAGGTGGTGGGTGCGGATTAGCAGTAGCGTGGGACGTAAAATGCACTGCTGCTAAGAAAGTAGCAGCAGCGCGCTTTCGGTACAAGCGCTACTGCTAACCAGGACCAAAAGTGTGCCCGATTTGAAAATTAGTAGCAGCGACCTTAGAAAAACCGCGTTGCTGCTACAGCTATAGCAGTAGCGCGGCTCGCGGCACTGCGCTGCTGCTAAATGGAGTTGGGTGGGCACTGTCGGTCAATATTTGTAGCAGCGCGGGTTACGCCGAGCGCGCTACTGCTAAGCACTTGTCAGTAGCGGGTTTTCCACACCCGCGCTACTGCTAATTAGCAGCAGCGCTCCTTTTTGAGCCGCGTTGCTGCTAAGATTCTATGTATAGGGTTTTCCCTAGTAGTGATTATTTGAGGCGAAGGTCTCGATGACTGTTAGTACTGTATTGTTATCCATGGGATGGTGCTCTACGGTGTTTTGAATGAGGAGATCCTAAACGCTCTTGGCCACCTGCCGGAGTACCCAACATGCTCTAAGGCTGTGTGTTGGTATGGTATCCGCTGTACTATGAATTTTGCAAGGCCCGTTAAGCCATCCCTCCAATACGGTTCCACGCCCTGTAGTGGGCTTTTGCTTCTTTGTAATTGAGTCGGGCGACTTATGAGAGTGCACCCTTTTATTTCGGACTGGGAGTTTTGTCAGAGCCGGATTATCCCAAAATTTTGTTTGGGTTTTCCAGGCGCTTTCCATCGCACAGTACTTCTGTACTATGGCCGCCAAGTCAGCGAAGTGTGCAATGTCACAGCGACATATGGCGTTGAGGATTCCCTTGTCCGTGCAATTGTTGCAGAAGAACGAAATTGCATCTTCCTCACGACAGTCCTTGACCTTGCTCATTACAAGGAGGAATCTGGCCCAATAGTGATGTACTGTCTCTTGGGGCTCTTGCCTAATGTGGGAAAGATCGTTTATATCTGGGTGGGTGGGTGGATTTAAGTCCAGACCTTGACCCAATCTGAGACCCAGGGGCGGAGGAGTTTCCGATCTTGGAAGTTCGGGCTCCGGGATGTTGCCCCGCAAGTTCGGCATGCAACCTGATTCTAGGTTCAGGTTTAGGGCGATGTCCTCCCAGGGATGGGTATCCGGCTCGGAGAGCTCGGGAATCCAGACATAGCTCGTCCTCGGGATATAGGAAGAATCGCCGCATTGCTCCTCCACCACCGCTATCTGATGGGTGACCGGCGGAGAGTTAATCTCCCTTTGGTCGGGTTTAAGCCCAATCCGATCGTAGTCCGTAGAGACTCCCTGAGTGGCGATGCGATCCAAGAGCTCGTTCAAAGAGGAGAGCTCCATTGGATCCATCTGCTCGGTGAATTTCGAGCCGATGTGGAGGCTATTTTTGATGACCCGAGAAGTCATCGTCGGCGCAGTGGCCGAGCGGGCGATCATGACGAAGCCGCCTAGTCGGAGAGTTTGGCCTACAGCCAGGGCTCCCCCAGAGGTGATGTTGTTCTTGACAACGAGACGAGCCATCCCTCCTTATGATGACGACACAGTGGAACTCTCAATGAAAGCACCAATGTCGGTGTCAAAACCGGCGGATCACGGGTAGGGGGTCCCGAACTGTGCGTCTAAGGCGGATGGTAACAGCAGGCGGGGGACACGATGTTTACCCAGGTTCGGGCCCTCTCGATGGAGGTAATACCCTATGTCCTGCTTGATTGATCTAGATGATATGAGTATTACAAGAGTTGATCTACCACGAGATCGTAGAGGCTAAACCCTAGAAGCTAGCCTATGGTATGATTGTTGTTGTCCTACGGACTAAACCCTCCGGTTCATATAGACACCAGAAGGGGCTAGGGTTTCACAGAGTCGGTTACAAGGGAGGAGATCTACATATCTGTATTGCCAAGCTTTCCTTCCACGCCAAGGAGAGTCCCATCCGGACACGGGACGAAGTCTTCAATCTTGTATCTTCATAGTCCAACAGTCCGGCCAAAGGATATAGTCCGGCTGTCCGGAGACCCCCTAATCCAGGACTCCCTCACATCCCATGGCTTATATCTGCTGACTGTTCAGGATATCGATAGCTGGTACCATATAGGCAGGCGGCTGATAAGGGACTAATTGGTGAATCGGGCTTTTAACTGAATATATCTGCAACCCATTTATCGTTAGGTTAACTAGGGCCATATGTAATATATTTGAGGCTACATAGCAACATGCACTATACTTAATGTCTAAATATGCAATCCTAGGCTACATAGCAACAAGGAAGAGTGTTACATTAATGTTCTAACAACAACAACAACATCAACAACAGCAACATCAACAACAGCACCAACAACAACAGCACCAGCAACAACAGCACCAGCAACAACAGCACCAGCAACAACAGCAACAGCAACAACAGCAACAGCAACATCAACATCAACAACAGCAACAGCAACAACAGCAGCAACAACAGCAACAACATCAGCAACAACAGCAACAACAGCAACAGCAGCAGCAGCAACAACAACAACAACAACAACAACAACAACAACAACAACAACAACAGCAACATCAACAACAGCACCACCAACAACAGCACCAGCAACAATAGCAACAGCAACAGCAACAACAGCAACAGCAACATCAGCAACAGCAACATCAACAACAGCAACAGCAACAACAGCAGCAACAGCAGCAGCAACAGCAACAACAACAACAACACAACCCTGTTTGGGTACTCAACTTAGCTAGAGGTAAGAGTTACTTTCTATCTCATTACTAACCCTGAACTAACTCCATCCGAAGAGTTGTTTGGATGGCAGGGTTAGATTGACAATAAATGCACTAGGAGAACTAGCACCAATTAGCACCTGTTGGGTTGGATAGTTTTTTTGGGTGGGTTATAGATGCAACTAGCTCAAACTACCCCTCATGTTTAGATATACTTTAGGGCTATTTGAGCCCTAACTGGCTCAAACTAACTGTAACCCCTAGATACAGCAGTAGTTAATCAGCCGATAATTTGTAAGAATGCACTAAACTCCTTCCTGCCCATAATATAAGATGTTAATTCATCTAATATGTGAGTATATTGGATGTTATAAGATACTCCCTCTGTTCCTAAATATTTTTCTTTTTAGAGATTTCAAATGGACTACCACATACAGATGTATATAGACATATTATAAAAGAGTGTTGTGCTACATCATTGTGCAATTGCTGTTTAGCTTCTAATATTAACTTGGTGCTTTTAGGTACATATGGCATTGGTAAAGATCTGTGCTTCGACCCTTTCTGCATATGGGGTAATGAGATATCGATGAACCAACATCAAGTGAGGAAGCTGATAAAGATTTTTAGTAAAATGGGTCCGAAGATGGCAATTAAACTATTTGTTTACACTTTATCCAAGACAACAGCGAACTGGAGGATGGTAAGTAAGAACTCTGCAGCCTTCTTTTTATTGCACATAATGAGTTGTGTTAGATGACAATGTCTGAATCTTTTTCCTTTGTAGTGGTTGCCAAAGCAGTTTACTCAAGATTACCTCTCAAACTACATGATTGGTGGGCATGCAAAGGTTAAAGTATTTCTACCAGAACACGATGATTATCTAGATGTTTTCATGAAGACCATGAAGGATGGGCGGTCGGCCATCACTAGGGGTTGGACTAGAGTCGTGCGTGCCTTCTACATGGAGGACGACACAATATGGGCATTCCGCTTCATCTTGTTCAGCAACCAGAATATATTTCGCCTCTTTCTATACCGTCTTTAATATTAAAAGTATAGAATTGTGGTTCATCATTCTTTATTTGGTTCTGATGTAATTCTTGAACATATGTACCTATGAATCGAATAATGCATTAGTTGTTTGAACTTGATGGATATGAATAAAGTTGTAGCATACATTCAAATTCAAATCCAAATCCGGTACAATTTGGAAAAGCAGCAATTAAATTAGGGTGAAATTATGCTCTCCAGGTTGTTACGGCACACACGGTTGGTAAAACACAAACGTTCGTGATATGCACCATAATCCGAGACGGTTCACAGAGAGGAAACATGTGCAAGCATGCACACAGTTGCCGTTTGCAAACCGTGTCCGATGTCAGACAATATCAAAAATGGTGCGGGCAAACTAAACGTTTGTGTTAGTTGCCTTATCGTACACGATTCGCAACCATGAACTATTTCTGATGAAGTATGCATCGTAAACATTGCACCACAGGATAGCGTGTGCGATAGTTGTCGTGTACGATGATGTTAGGACGGTCCGATGTTTCGTAATCCTGTCCGACACTCGTACGACGATTAGCTAATCTTCTTAACGGTGAACCATTTGTGATGGGCTGTGCATCATATACGTTATATAATAGTGAACCATTTGTGATGGGCTGCGCATCGTAAACATAGCACCACAGAATACCGACTGCGATGGCAATGCGAGCAGAAACGAGTAGGAGTACTGTAGGGGCCCTATCCCCGACCATTTCTGGGTCGTGTGGGAAGGACCCCCCCTATCGCCCACACTCACTTTGAGATGGTTCCAAATGTCGTCGTGGAAATGGGTTAAAAAATGTTTGTTTAGGACCGACGCGCACCAGTGGTCTCTGTCACCGAAGAAATCGACTGAGCTGTATGAGATTTCCAATGGCTTCACTCGAAGGATTGGTAGGTGTAGGATTTTGAGATGAGCATCACTTGGAAACTTTTCCTTAGTTTTACCTCCACCCCTTTAACAGTAGGTGTTTCCTATGACTCAAGAAAGAGAAAAAGAAACTACGAAAACAAAAGTCTTCACACTTCATAATCCTCGCATTAATATCAAGTCTTCAGGATCTCACCAATTTCTTCACTTTCAAAGTCTTCAGAAAGCCGAAGTCGTCAGTTGAAGACATTCATTTTTAGGGGCCGACTTTCTCTGTAAATATCAAACTCATCATAGACTTATAGACTTGTGTACACTCACAAACGCATTAGTCCCTTAACCTATAAGTCTTCAATACACCAAAATCACTAAGGGGCACTAGATGCACTTGCAATCTCCCCCTTTTGGTGATTGATGACAATATAGGTTAAGTTTTCAACAGGGATAAACATATGAAGTGTAAATACTGATATTGAGGAATTTGATTTCAAGATATAGAAGAACCCCCTGAAGATGTGCATATGTGAGGAATTTGCTTTTGAGAAGCAATGCACATTGAAGAGTAGAATCATGGAGATCTCCCCCTATATCTTGTAATTCATACACGCATTTAACATATGATATGAAGAATTTGAAATGCATGATGAAATATGGTGACTGATGTAATTCAGCATGCGTGCATTATCATACATGAGGAAATAGCATGTAGAAGAACATAGCAAGAGTATCACACCACCATCAGACTTAAGTTTACAACTCGATCCAAAAAATCTTCAGAAGAACTAGAGTTGTAACTTAGCAAAAAAATGCACATGTAGATAGACCCGCTTGAAGACTAACTCAAATTTCTCCCCCTTTGTCATCGAATGACCAAAAGGGACAAAAAATGAGGACTAACGCCCCTGAAGAATATCATCACGAAGTCGATGGAGGAGCGCCAGCGTTGTTGGGGTCATTTGTTGAAGTAGGGCCTGCCGCAGTGTCGTTCAAGTCTTCATTTTCATCAGTCTCGCATGATGAAGAATAGGAGCTAGCCACAAGCTGAGGAACTTTGACCTTCTTGAATTTCTTCAAAGGTGACTATGCCGAGTCAAAGTCCTGTTGAAATTCCATCTTCTTGAGATCTTTAGTACTGTAGAGGTTAGATAGAATAGCCTAGGTGCGGTCAAAGACATCATGCAGATAGTAGTGATTCTTCTTCACAGTATTTTGAGTGACTGTCATGTTCTAAAGACTATCACCAAACTGACGTTTGACCCACTGTGGTTGCGATCAACCTTCTGATGAAGACTGAGGAGAAGCTCACGATCAGTCATCACCCTCAGAGAAGTGGCTTGAGGATTTTGCTTTGAAGCATTTGCGGCAGTGTCATGCATGGCATAGTCATCATTGGTGGAGTACGAGCCAGCTTTCCAAAACTGTCCATCCAATGGACGAATGCCTTCATAAATAATAGCAGCCTTGCCCTTCTTGTCAGATGAGGAAATATGTTGTTTGAAGACTTCGATTGGGGGCAAATAGCTAATGTGATTCTGCAAATCAGCCTTGTAATTGATTGAAGACCTTGATCTGATGAATCTCATGATCCAAGGAGCATAAGGCTTCAATTCAAGCGGCGAGAGAGCGACATTTGCCAAAGTCCTCATGAAGAAATCATGGTATTTGATAGGCACACCATGTATGATGTTGAAAAGCAGATTCTTCATGATGCCAACGACCTATTCTTCATTAGAGTCGTGGCCCTTGATTGGACTGAGGGTCTTGGTCAAAATTCTATAAATTGTCCTTGGCACATAGAGCAATTCCTTCACGAGGAATTTGGTTCTTGGGGCTTGGCCAGGCTTCAGAGGCTTCATCAACACTTGCATGAAATGATTAGAAAGTTCGGCATCATGGTAGATGAGTCTTGCACTTTCAAGGGGAGGACTGACTGAGACGGCATGAAGCAATTCAGAGGCCGGTGCTTTGCAATGAGTGTTTTCAGTCATCCAGTCCAACACCCATGAATTCACATCTTCAGTGTTGCTTGTGATGTTCAACATAGCATAGAACTGAAGAATTAGCTCTTCATTCCAGTCATAGATGTCGGTGCAGAAGTTGAGCAGCCCAGTGTCATGAAGAACACTGAGGATTGGGGTGAAGCAGGGCAGCGACTCCATATCCACATGAGGAATGTGCTCATGGTCAAAGATCTTGTCCTTATCAAATAGTAGTGAAGAATAGAAATTCATCTGACTTGTTGTCCAGAAGCGCTTGCGACGAAACAAGCAGAGTCATAGGGATTGTATTCCATGAAGAATATGTGTTCATTGAAGAACTCAGCAGTTTTGAACTTCTGTTTCTTGGAGAGGGATCCTTTCGCTTGGGCTGAGGAGTGTCAGTCAATGTCTTCACAGCCTCTGGAATCACTGTCTCCAGAGCTGCATGCTGAGGAATTTCATCAGTAACAGCCTGGGTCTCCATTTCTTTAGTAGCATTTCCATCAGCGCTAGTGGTTGAAATTTCTTCAGGGGTGGTAAGAAGAGAAGCTTGAGGTTCTTCAGAGCCCGTGTGAATTTCTTCAGTTTGGACTGGGGACTGAGGAATTTGTTGCAGAGGAGTGAACAGTGTTGAATTGGGGTGATGACTTTCCTAGTAGTCATCATTCAGAATTGGAGTGATGCACCCAATGTCCATGTCTTCATCTTCTTCATCAATTTCTTCAACACCAGCCTCTTCAGTAGTGAACTAAGGCATGGGCGAGGATACCAGTGGAGTTGAAGGGATGTTATCCACTTCAATTTCTTCATGCAACTGCTCTGTCGACACAGCAGAAGGATCTTCTTCATCAGATTCATTGGGAATTTCATACTCTTCACCAAAGGGAACAATCTCCTTTGATGGCATGCTTCAAAGAGGAACAGCATCGATAGGATTCTCAAATGAGCTTGTCAAAGTCTTCACCTTCTTGGGAGTAGAACACTCTGAGGAAGAAGATGCTTTCCTTTTCTTCATAGCATCTCGTTCTGCAGCCTTGGTTTTCTTCACTTCTGATGCAGAAGGAAGGTTGATGCTTGTAGTTGGTGCAGGTGGAGCAAAGGAAATTGGTTCATTTTCTTCAGGCACAACTGATGCAGTTGGCCTGGCATTATCAGTGTCTTCAGCCACAGCAGCAGATGCTTCAGCTAGCCTAGCTGGTTCTTCAAGTGCAACACTAGTGGTTGCCCTGACAGTTTCTTCAGCGGCTGGAATGTCTTCATCATCCCTGGTACTCTCATTTTCTTCAGCAGCCTAATTTTCATCAGCGATGCTGGCATGTTCTTCAGTAGACTGAGTAGATGCTTCAACCTGAGGAGATTCATGTTGCGTTGGGGCTAAAACATTGGAGGTGAGTCCCTTTGCCATGTTGACGAATCTAACCTTGGATTCTAGCCAATCTGCACGGTATACGTCAAATTCATCACTAAGTGCCTTGATCTCAGCTTGCACGGTCACAAGTTCATCAGTTGTCATTTTGACAATGTTTTTCTTCGGAAAATGCTCTTTCTTATACTAAGCCTTCTTGAGCTTCCTAGCCTTCTCAAATTTCCATTTTACTTCGCCTATGAAGGCGGTGAGCATGTGGTTCTGGCCAGGTGTGAGTTTGAAATCAGGCATAGGAGTGTTTGGTCCTTGTGCCAGAGATCAATGAAGTCTAGGATCAACTTGGGATCCAGCAGAAGAGGCACATTTATGCCTTTGGCTCTAGTAGCCCTTTGTTGTCTGTCTCTGATGATTTCTTCCAATTCTTCATCATCAGCCTCGTCTTCACTAGACGGCACATGAAAGGCGACCTGCTTCTTGTGAGGACTTGGTCTAGTGCCTCGTCCAGTAGTGGCCTTAGTCTTCAGGAAAGTGGGGCATGTTGAGGACTGAAGAGGAGCTGAGGAACTTGTTGAGGCTCCTGAGGCAATTGAGATGCATGTGGTCCTTTGACACGAGGCGAGGTGCACAGGTGCCGAGGACTTTGGAGGAGCAGCTGAAGATTTTGCAGCTGGTGGAACTAGAGCTGCTTGAGGAATTTGCCGAGAGGGCTTTGAAGAGCTGGGCCGTGAGGGCATTGCTGAGGAGCTTTGCTGTGAGGGCAATGAAGCCGAAGCACTTGGCTTGTGAGAAGGCTTCTTGAGCATAGCCTTCTTGGGCTTGCTAGCAGAGGCCTCAGCAGCAGCAGTGGCAGTGTCTTCGTTGAATATCCTCACTGCCTCTTTGGCCACTTTGGCCAATTTAGCTTGTTACATGGCCCATTCAGCGGGAAATTCCTCATCTCTTCTGATGCTAGAGGGATCAGCTTCTTGGCGAGGTGCCACTGGAGGTCTTGGGCATGGAGGGTGTATAGCGAATTTCTTCATGTACTTGGGAGTGACATAGCGATATTCCCTCCATTCTCTGGCCCATCTCCTCTCAATCTTCTGAATGCGCACTTTGCGCTCATTCTTTGTTTCCTAGGGAGGTGTGCAGTACTCTGCATAGATGTCGCCAGGGATTTCAAAAGCAGTGTTGACTTCCAATTTCTTCCCTCGCTTCTGAGGTTTCTTGCCATCAGTCATTTTCTTCAGCTGAGGAATTTGAACAACAAAGTTCTCTGAAGACATATGCAATATCTTTGAGGAACGCTGCAAATGAGTTAAGTTGATGAGAACCTAGTGATTCAGCAGCAGACATGAGTACGTGTGAACAGAGTATAGGTGCGAAGAATTTGGAGAGGTCACATGTGTTCTTAGAAGTTTTTGCAAAAAGAACAAGTTTGAGGAATTTGACCCGAGGTGTCTTGAGGAATTTCACTAAGCGTTCTTTGGCTTAGGTTCCATAGTTGTATAGATTAGAAAATCCACACAATTGATGAATCTTGAAGAAAAACGTTGCTTAGAGAAACAGATCAAGAACAGATGCATGTGAGGTGTTTACGAGTGTGGACGTGAAGAATAAACACCTTTTGAAGATTTTGTAGAAAACATCAGAATCAACAAGGGTGGTAAAAGTAACTTTTAATTACCCTTTACTAAGAACACGACGAATAGAGAGTTGAAGATTGGAAGTTCGTCGGTCCAGATCTTCCACGCCCTAACTTGGCAGAGGAAGACAGCTACGGCAGCGGCGGAGTGAAGATTTCCGCGACCGGCGCGAGTACGATGACGACGAGGTCGAGGCAGTGAAGCTCTTCCTCACTAGCGACGATGGAAGTAGCGGCGGCACTAGGTCTGGAAGCTTGAGCGAGGGGAGTGAGGTCGAGCAGGGTAAATGAAGTCTGAGGAGGGTGAGGGGTATTTATAGCCGAAGTGAAAAACCGCTCACCCGAAGAAATTTGACGAACGTGCCCCTGACTCTTCTCATCCTAGCGACATGTGTCACCCATGTACAGAGCAGTGGCGATCGTGTGAGATCATGGGTGAATAGATAAATCCTATCGTGGGATGTGGAACGATTTGAGCGGCAAAAGCCAAAAATTTGAGATATGGAATATTTTAAAGATTCGTTCGCAAATTCTTCAGCTGACAAGGACACAGTGAAGATTTTGAACGGGTTTCAAATAGAACGCATATGAAGAATTTGTGAACAGACTGGGTTGAGTATAGCATAGAGGGGAAAGGGTCCGATCACATTCACTTAGAAGAAAAAGTCAACTTGAAGAAATAGCAATAAGTGAATGTTGTAGAGGACTAAAAACTCAAATATATATAGCCAATGAAGAACACAAACGGAAAGAGTGAAGACTAGGCAAAGTTGAAGAATTTGAACAACTAAGGAATTTCAAAACTGAAGAAATACTCAAATTGAAGCTTTTCAACTTTTGTTGGTGGTGTGACCCATCGAATAAGAATGATGATTTCAGACACCGCGTACAATTGTCGTAGGGCTCTGAGAATCAAACTCTTCGTTAATTTCTTCACACTTAGAGGGTAAGTCTTCATTGATTGAAGAAAAACGTTACTTCATGTGTTGCACATCTAAGTCATCAATTTTGCATAAGTGTTAGGATGTGTGTCCTTTTCAAAGAACATTCGAAGATTCTAAGATATTTAGCTCACACCGCAACTTGCTAAATCTCTTCTTATCCAAGGGCTTTGTGAAGATATCGGCTAGCTGTTCTTCAGTCTTCACGTGCTTGATAGAGATGTCGCCCTTCAACACATGATCATGAAGAAAATGATGATGAATCTGATTGTGCTTTGTCTTGGAGTGCTGAACTGGGTTATGATAAATCTTGATGGCACTCTCATTGTACCAATAGAGTGACACATTCTTCACATTGATGCCGTAGTCCTTGAGGGTTTGCTTCATCCATAGCAATTGAGCACAACACGAACCTACAGCAATGTACTCAGCTTCAGCAGTAGAGAGTGATACACAGTTCTGCTTCTTCGAGGACCAACATACTAAGGAACGTCCGAGGAAATGGCATGTGCCTAATGTTGACTTGCGGTCCACACGATCACCAGCATAGTCAGAGTCAGAATATCCAATGAGATCAAAAGTCGAGCCCTTGGGATACCATAATCCAAGTGTTTGTGTGTGAGCTAGATATCGAAGAATATGCTTCACAGCCTTATGGTGTGATTCCTTCGATGTAGCTTGAAAACGGGCACACATGCAAACACTAGGCCTAATATCTAGCCTAGATGCACATAGGTACAATAAAGAACCAATCATGGAGCGGTATACCTTTTGATCGAAGTCAATACCATTTTCATCAGTGCATAGATGGCCATTTGTGGGCATAGGGATTTTGACGCCTTTGCAATCTTACATGCCGAATTTCCTCAACACATCCTTGAGGTATTTCTCCTGAGATATGAAGATGCCATTGCATTGTTGATGAATTTGAAGACATGAGAAGAATTTCAATTCTCCCATCATAGACATTTGATATTCCTCACTCATCATATAGGAAAATTCGTTAGTGTAACGTTGGTTATTTCAACCAAAGATAATATCATCAACATAGATTTGGCACATGAATAATTCATCATCATAGGTTTTGGTGAAAAGAGTTGGGTCAAGTGAACCGGGTTTGAAGCCTTTCTTCATGAGGAATTCCTTCAAAGTATCATACCACGCCCGAGGGGCCTGCTTGAGGCCATAGAGGGCCTTGTTGAGTCTGAAGACTTGATGCTTTGGATCTTCAAAACCTGGGGGTTGCGCAACATATACTTCTTCCTCGAGCTTACCATTGAGGAATGCACTTTTCACATTCATTTGATATAAGATGATATTATAATGGTTAGCATAAGCAAGCAATATGTGAATAGCCTCAAGTCTAGCAACAGGTGCAAAAGTTTCATTGAAATCAATTCCTTCAACCTGTGTGTAGGCTTGAGCTACTAGACATGCCTTATTCCTCACCACAAGACCATTTTCATCTTTCTTGTTGCGGTAGATCCATTTTGTGCCGATGATATTGTGCTTGAGAGGGTCTGGTTGCTTGACAAGTTCCCAGACATTGTTGATCTCGAATTTATGTAATTCCTCTTGCATCGCTTGAATCCACTCAGGCTCCAGAAATGCCTCATCTACTTTGGTGGGCTCTATGATAGAGACAAAAGCAAAGTGCCCACAAAAGTTAGACAAATGTGAAGCTTTTGAGCATGTGAGAGGACCTGGTGCTTTGATGTCGTTGATGATTCTCTCAATCTGTACTTCATTAGCAACACGAGGATGAGTTGGTTGACGATGTTGAGGGGCTCAGCATTTTCTTCAGAGCCATTTTCCTCAGGTGCACCAACATGATGTTCTTCATGTTCTGGAATGACTTCTTCAGCAGATTCTTTGATAGGATTGACATCCTCAGTAGCCTTGAACTTAATGGATTCCTCAGGTGGTATTTCATCTAGCAAAGGAGGTAGGTGCTCTCTTTGCGAGCCGTTAGTTTCATCGAAATGCACATCTATATTTCCAACAACCTTGTGGTGATAGGTGTTGAAGACTCTATAGGTGTGCGAGTCCTTTCCATAACCAAGCATAAAACCTTCATGTGCTTTCAGTGCAAATTTCGAATTGCGACGAGGATCTCTAATCCAACATTTAGCACCGAAGACTTTGAAATAACTCACATTGGGTTTCTTGTCAGTGAGGAGTTCATATGAGGTCTTTATGAAGAATTTGTGAAGATATACCCTATTGACGATGTGGCACGCAGTATCAATTGCCTCAGGCCAAAAGCAAGGAGGCGTCTTGTATTCATCAACCATAGTGCAAGCCATCTCAACAAGAGTCCTGTTCTTGCGCTCCATGACGCCATTCTGCCGAGGAGTATAAGGAGCAGATAACTCGTGAGTAATACCAAGTTCATCAAGATAGTCATCAAGACTAGTATTCTTGAACTCGGTTCCATTGTCACTTCTGATGTGCTTGATCTTGACACCAAAGTTGGTTGAAGCCCTCGAGGAAAATCGTTTGAAGACTTCCTGCACTTCAGTTTTGTAAGTGATGATATGCACCCATGTGTAACGAGAATAGTCATCAACAATGACAAAGCCATATAGGGATGCAGCATTAGTAAATGTGGCATAATGAGTAGGGCCAAAGAGATCCATGTGAAGCAATTCAAATGGACGAGTGGTGGTCATGATGGTCTTTGAGGGATGCTTGGCCTTGGTCATCTTTATAGCTTCACAAGCTCCACATAGATGGTCCTTGAGGAATTTGACACCCTCGATGCCAATGACATGCTTCTTCTTTGCTAGAGTGTGCAAGTCCCTCATGCCAGCATGACCAAGTCGTCGATCCCATAGCCAGCCTTCTGAAGCTTTTGCAAGTAGACATGTAGAGGTTGTGGTCCAGTAGAGAAATCAACAATATACAAATCTCCTCTCCTAAAGCCTTCGAAGACTTTGGAATTGTCAGATTCCATGATCACAACACAACGATACTTGCCAAATACAACAACCATATCAAGATCACAAAGCATTGATATAGACATGAGGTTGAACCCTAAGGACTCGACAAGCATGACTTTGTCCATGTGTCGATCCTTTGAGATCGCAACCTTACCTAGACCCAATACCTTGCTTTTGCCTTTGTCTGTGTAGGTGATATGCTTCAGATGTGATGGAGATAAAGCAGTGTCCATCAATAAGTTCCTTTCACCAGTCATGTGATTTGTACATCCACTATCGAGGACCCACTCAGTGGCTTTGGGTTGACCATCCTGCAGATGAATTAGTGCATCTTACGAACTCATATACTTCAGCGGTGAAGAATATGACATCAAATTCATCAGATCAATTTCATCAAGCAATAGAACAGATATATCGATGTGAGGACGTGTGAAATGAAAATTCATTTCTTCATGATTAGCTTGCATCCTTTCAAGCATATTCAGGTCTCCAGCAAATTCTTCAAACGTTTAAGCTCGTTTGGAGACCTGACCCTGCATAAGAGATTAGTTCCTTTTCTTCAACACCCACATCTGGAGGGGTGGAAAAGAGTTCATCATTCTGCGAGCTCCATGAGAGAAAGGTGGCATTGAAGCCAATCCACTTCGTTTCACATAAGAGGGGTTAGAGTAAGCGTATGAATAAGCAGAGAAATTCTTCGAGGACTTATGAGCATAATGATTTGAAGAATAATGCACATATTCATAGCCCTTAGATCTTCCCTGCGAAACATAAGGGTTAGCACAATGATGTTCATATGAGGATATGGATCCGTATGAGGAATTTGATCCATGTGAAGAATTTGGTCCATATGAGGACTTGGATCCGTATGAGGACTTTGGACCATATGAAGAATTTGATCTGGGGTTCGTATTCTTCACAGGTTGTGTCATGATGACATTCACCTGAAGACTTTCAAGGCACCTTTTGGGAACCCAGATTTTCGTCATAAAGGGGTCATTCCTATAGTTAGTGCCAACATATCAAGCAAATACTTCACCATTCTGATTTTTGAATAGTTTATAGTTGGAGTCAAATGACTCATCAGAAGAATATGAAGATTCACATGTAAAGCCAAATAAAGTAGATGGATCCACTGAAGGTCCCTTTGCAGCAACCCATGAGGTTTTGGGATACTACTCAGGTTTCCAGTAGGTCCCATCAGCATTGAGTTTCCTCTCAAAGGCAATACCCTCTTTCCTAGGGTTCTTGTTGAGGATATGCTTTTTAAGCACATCACAAAGACCCTAATGCCCTTTGAGGCGTTTGTACATGCCTGCCACATACAATTCCTTTAGCCCTGCATGGTCAATGATACTAGTAGCATCCTCAGATGAGGAATTTGTGATAGCAGAGACAATTGAAGAATTTGCAGCAATAGAAGCATTTGAACTTTTAGGTGAAGAATTAGCAGATTCACGTTCAATGCATTCCAAACATGGTGGAATGAATTCAACCTGAGCGGAACTGATTTGTTGAGCAAGCAGTGAATCACGTTCCTTCTGAAGATCTTCATAACTCACCCTTAGCTACTCAAGATCTTGCTTTCTTTGAAGAAATTCACAAGAAAGCTTCTCATGATCAGATAAGAGAGTGTTATGATGACTCTGAAGATTATCAAACTTAGTCTGAAGTCTCTGAAAACTTTCAGCCAAAGCTTTAGAACGATCCATTTCTTCACCCAACATATCATCGCTCTCATCTAGCATGTTTTGAACTTTTTTCAAAGCTCTTTGTTGTTTAGTAGCAAGGAAAGCAAGTTTGGTATAGCTGGGTCCAAATTCATCACCAGATTCATCATCACTGGACTCAGATAGGTAGCATTCAGTTACCTTGGCACCTTTTGCCATAAGGCATGGTGCAGAGGATGATGATTCTGGATCGAAAGTCATAGCCTTGTGTGATTCCATGAAATCCTCAAACCAGGGATCATGATGAGTTCGATGACCTTCATCATCACTGGACTCAGATTCATCATCACTGGACTCAGATAGGTAGCATTCAGTTACCTTGGCACCTTTTGCCATAAGGCATGGTGCAGAGGATGATGATTCTGGATCGAAAGTCATAGCCTTGTGTGATTCCATGAAATCCTCAAACCAGGGATCATGATGAGTTCGATGACCTTCATCATCACTGGACTCAGATAGGTAGCATTCAGTTACCTTGGCACCTTTTGCCATAAGGCATGGTGCAGAGGATGATGATTCTGGATCGAAAGTCATAGCCTTGTGTGATTCCATGAAATCCTCAAACCAGGGATTATGATGAGAGTCGGTCCCAGATGAGCTTCGCATGGCTGAGATGCATAATGTTCCTGAACTAATTTTGGGACAAGCCGGAGCAGATGATGTCCTTCGCTATGAGGTAAGTAGAGTGTGCTTGCGAATATCATCAGCCTCCACCATTTTGCATAGATCGGTAAGACCAATCTCAGTGACGGTCCATAGTTCGATGTTCTTCGCCATGAGGCGCTTCTTCATCATGGCCTTCCACTTGGGATAATCATGACCGTCAAAGATGGGGCATGTCACAATCTTCATTCCTGTGGTCGACATAACTAAAACTCCATGTGGTTAAACCAAAATCACACAGAACAAGGGGGTACCTGGCTCTGATACCAATTGAAAGTGCGTTATATTGACTAGAGGGGGGGTGGATAGGCGATTTTTTCAAATTCATCATTGTGGAATTTCAGGGTGAGGAAATTCCTAGGCAATGAACTACTTAGCAGCAGAATAAGTACTCGGATGCAAACATAACAGAGTAGTAGCACAGTCATCATGAAGATATGAAAGACAAGCATAGAGTACAAGAAGTGTAAACACAAGATAAGCAGGCTGAAGACAAACTGACTAAAGAAATTGAACTGAGGAAATTGAGAATGTCTTCGGTCAAAGTCTTCGAACAGTAACGATTAGGTACAACAACACAGTAATGAGGAAACGAAAGGGTTGAGGAAATAGAACCAGTTACCTCAGTGAAGACAATGATTTGGTAGACCAGTTCCAACTACTGTGACAGTCGTGCATCTGGTTGGAGCGGCTAGGTATTTACACCTGAGGACACACAGTCCTGGACACACAGTCCTCACCGTATTCTCCTTGAGCTAAGGTCACACAGACCTTGCCAGATCACTCGTGGTAAGTCTTCAGGTGACTTCCAAACCTTCACAAACTCAGTCACATAGCGATCCACAATTTCCTCTTTGATGCTCTAGACCATGATGCCTAACTGTCTGCAAGATGCACAGTCTTCAAAGGTAACAAGCGTCGGTTCCACACAGGAACAATCTCTTCAGTGATGCTCAATCACTTTGGGTTTGTAGGTCTTTGCTTTGGGGTTTTGGGTTTTTCCTCACTTGATGATTTTCGCTCAAAGTCATCGGAGGATGGGATGCTCTCAATGACAAGTGTTAGTTTCTCGCAGAGCAACCAACCAGCTAGTGGTTGTAGGGGCGGCCATTTATAGCCTAGGGAGCAGCCCGACATGATAAGACATAAATGCCCTTCAATGATATGACCGTTAGGTGGGTAGATATTTTGGGACAGCTGGCGCATAGCACAACAACGGTCGGAAATTTGGCTATCAAATTCCTCAGGGCTATCATGTTCCTCACTTGTAGGCAATCCGCACTGGTGCATTCCCAACTCCTCAGTCAGAACAAATTGCACAGAGACCAGAACATCTTCATCTCTGTCACTGAAGAAATTGACTGAAATGTATGAGATTTCCAATGGCTTCACTCGAAGGATTGGTAGGTGTAGGATTTTGAGATGAGCATCACTTGGAAACTTTTCCTTAGTTTTACCTCGACCCCCTTTAACAGTACGGTGTTTCCTATGACTCAAGAAAGAGAAAAATAAACTACGAAAACAAAAGTCTTCACACTTCATAATCCTCGCATGAATATCAAGTCTTCAAGATCACACCAATTTCTTCACTTTCAAAGTCTTCAAAAAGCCAAAGTCTTCAGTTGAAGACATTCATTTTTAGGAATTGACTTTCTCTGTAAATATCAAACTCCTCATAGACTTATAGACCTGTGTACACTCACAAACGCATTAGTCCCTTAACCTATAAGTCTTCAGTACACCAAAATCACTAGGGGGCACTAGATGCACTTACAAGGTTAATAGGTTAGTCCCAAAAATAATATAAAATAACATATTACAGCATATAAAATATCTGAAATAGATAACATAATACCATGGAACAATCAAAAATTATAGATACGTTGGAGATGTATCAATAGCATAACTAGAGACTATACATGCATGCTACGGTAATCACAAACATTAACACCAATATTCTTACTAAACCACAATCATTCACTAGTACCTCCCACATATTACCATCTTAATATCACAAAACTATTGTAAGGAAACAAACTTATCATAGTAAGTGATCTACATGAAAGTTTTTATTATATCCCTCTTGAATACCTATCATACGCGAACTCCGCGCGCAAAGGCTACAACAGCCATCTGGACGAAACCGTACCATCCGAACCCTCACACGGATCCCAAGACAGAGGGCATCTTTAGCCTCCACTTGAAGCCCGATCATCCGGACCTGCTCCCGGATCATTTGGACCCACCCGGACATTCGGACGCCGACCCAGACATCCATACCACATGCAGTCGCTATGACATATCCGGGCGGTCGCCCGGATCATCCGGACCCCCGAAGCCTGGATCATCCGGACCACCCCTGCGTGTGTGACTTGGGTCGAAGCCCATGTAACTTTATCTCCACATAGACTATATATACTCCTCCTCCACCTATGTTTTAGGGTTAGCATTGTGATATCTCAAGATAGATATAGAGCTTTGCTCATCCACTTATCCCCCTACTCCCATGGAAATCAAGGTCTCCATGTGAGAAGATCCCCCAAGTGGATTCAAGACCCTTTCATAGGAAGATCCTCCTAGGATTCAAGACCTCTTTACTTCAAGGATTGGTATGAACTAGTTAACTTTGTATCCTCTTGTGTTGACCTTGGATCTTTGTATCTCCCCTTGTGTATGTGGATCTAGGACATGTGTGATTTGGATCTTGTTGATTGAGTGTTTTCCTCTTTTGTGTTCTTCGTGTTCTTCGGGAAATTCCCTCCATTTCATGAAAGATCGGCCATTAGGGTTCCACCCTACATCATCTTGATATCATGAGCCATGTTGATCACGAATTTGGAGTCCCTACCCGCACGTTTCTAGCCTAATTTTGTGTTTTTATCCCATTTCAAAAATCCCCACAAAAATAGCCATACCATTTTTTGTGATTTGTAGGTTTGATGATGTTTTGTTAGATTTGATCCGTGGATTCGTTGTGTTGCAAGTGGATCTACCTTTTCCCCATCATCTCCACAACGAAATCCACCCAAAATTGCCCCATTTTTTCTTTTTCTCCACCATTTTCGTGTTCATCCCGAGCCCTCACCCGAGCAGTTTGACCTACTCGGATCATCCGGCCACCGACCTGGATCAGCCGGGCCCCCATCTGGATCATCGGGCTAGGACTATGAAACTAAATTTTCTTCTGAAAATTTCAGCCACCACCATAGTTTCACATCACCAACTTCGAGCCCTACCATACCACTTCCGCAAAACCCATTGACATCCATAGCCTTACCACCGCTTTCTGCTACACCATTTGACATTTAACATTGAGATTTTGAGTTGTGTTTTTCTGTTTCCTAATGTGTTTTGGCTACTTAGGAACGGCTCAATACCGACATCACTGATGTCGACTAGGACTACGTCGGTATTTGCCCAAAGAGGAAGGGATGATGCAGCACAGCGATAGTAGGTATTTCCCTTAGTGATGAAACCAAGGTTATCGAACCTGTAGGAGAACCAAGCAACACAACGTAAACAGCCCCTGCACACAAATAAGAACCACTCGCGACCCGACGTGTTAAAGGGATTGTCAATCCCTTTCGTGTAACGGCGCCAGAAATTGGTGCGCGGATGGAAGAAAGTTGTAATAGATTGAATAAATAGATCACAAATAAAATAAAGTGCAGCAAAGTATTTTTGGTTTAATAGATATGAAAATAAATGCAAAGGAAAAGTAGATCGCAAAGGCAAATATATGGGAAAGAGACCCGGGGCCGTAGGTTTCACTAGTGGCTTCTCTCGAGAAAAATAGCAAACGGTGGGTGAACAAATTACTGTTGGGCAATTGATAGAACTTCAAATAATCATGATGATATACAGGCAATGATCATTATATAGGCATCACGTCCAAGATTAGTAGACCGACTCCTGCCTGCATCTACTACTATTACTCCACACATCGACCGCTATCCAGCATGCATCTAGTGTATTAAGTTCATGGAGAAATGGAGTAATGCAATAAGAACGATGACATGATGTAGACAAGATCTATCTATGTAGAGATAGACCCCATCGTTTTATCCTTAGTAGCAACGATACATACGTGTCGGTTCCCCTTCTGTCACTGGGATCAAGCACCGTAAGATCGAACCCACTACAAAGCGTCTCTTCCCATTGCAAGATAAATAGATCAAGTTGGCCAAACAAAACCCAAATATTGGAGAAGAAATACGAGTTATAAGAGATCATGCATAAAAAAGATCAAAGAAACTCAAATATTTTCATGGGTATAAAAACATATAACTGATCATAAACTCAAAGTTCATCAGATCCCAACAAACACACCGCAAAAGGAGTTACATCATATGGATCTCCAAGAGACCATTGTATTGAGAATTTAGCGAGAGATAGGAAGCAATCTAGCTACTAACTACGGACCCGAAGGTCTACAGAGAACTACTCACGCATCATCGGAGAGGCACCAATGGAGGTGGTGAACCCCATCCGAGATGGTGTCTAGATTGGATCTGGTGGTTCTGGACTCTGCGGCGGCTGGATCAATATTACATCCACTCCCCTAGGGTTTTGGGAATATTGGGGTATTTATTGAGCAAAGAGGCAGTCCGGGGGGCACCCAAGGTGGGCACAACCCACCAGGGCGCCTGGGACTCCAGGCGCGCCCTTGTGGGTTGTGCTCCCCTCGGAGCACCCCCCCAGGCGCTGCCTTGGCCCATTAGGTGTCTTTTGGTCCATAAAAATTTCTCTGTAAAGTTTCGTGGCATTTGGACTCCGTTTGGTATTGATTTTTTGCGATGTAAAAAACATGCAAAAAATAGTAACTGGCACATGGCACTATGTCAATAGGTTAGTACCAAAAAATGATATAAAATGACTATAAAATGATTATAAAACATCCATGATTGATAATATAACAGCATGGAACAATCAAAAATTATAGATACATTGGAGACGTATCAGCATCCCCAAGCTTAACTCCTACTCGTCCTCGAGTAGGTAAGTGATAAAAACAGAATTTTTGATGTGGAATGCTGCCTAACATGTCATATCATATTTCTTTTCTTTATAGCATGGACATTTGGACTTTTATATTGTTCAAAGCAATAGTCTAGTTTTGACATGATAACTTAAATACTCAAGCATATTAACAAGAAACCATGTCTTTCAAAAGATCAACGCTAAAATAAGCTATCCCTAGCCCATCATGCTTAATCATTGATCCATTCATGAAACACACTCGCATATTAACTACACCCAATGCTCAAGTACGATCATAGTGCCTCCTAGTTGGTGCTTTTATAAGAGAAGATGGAGACTCAAATTTAAAAATAAAAACAGCATAAAGTAAAAGAAAGGCCCTTCGTAGAGGGAAGTAGGGAATTGTAGAAGTGCCAGAGCTCAAAGCAAAAAATTTAGAGATCAAAACATTTTGGGAGGTGTATCCTTCCCACCAATGAAAACGACTTAGAGTTCCCAACACTTTCCATGCTAGATATATCATAGGCAGTTCCCAAATAGAAAATAAGGTTTATTCCTTTTTCCACCACACTTTCAGTTTCCATGGCTAGCCGTATCCACGGTTGCCCTCCATACCAACACTTTCCAAGGAATTTATTATTTGATAACGTAAAGTAAATTCATTTTTCATTTTGGGACTGGGCATCCCTAATACCTTTGCCTTACTCTCGTGCAATGACAATTTAATAAACACTCATCGTGAGAATAACACATCTAGCATGGAAAATATTAGCCACCCCTCACCGCTCCGCGAGCGAAACGAACACAAAAAAGAGAAGTTTATTTTGAAAATTAGAGATGGCACATACAAATTTTCTTAGAACGGCAAAAGAATGTCGCATATAGGTAGATATAGTGGATCATGTGGCAAAACTGGTTTAAAGGTTTTTGGATGCACAAGTAGAGATCATACTTAGTGCAAAATGAAGGCTAGCAAAAGATTGAGAAGCGACCAACCAAGAAACGAATAATCTCATAAGCGAGCATTAAGCATAATTAACACCGAATAATGCACCAAAAGAAGGATATAATTTCATTGCATAGTTATTGACTTTCGTGCTTGCATAGGGAATCACAAACCTTAACACCAATATTATTACTAAAGCATAATTAATCATTAACATAACTCACATATCACATCATCTTATCTCAAAACTATTACTAAGAATCAAGTTTATTTTGTCCAATGATCTTCATGAAAGTTTTTATTATATCCTTCTTGGATATCTATCACTTTGGAACTAATTTTCATGTGTTTCTTTTGACAAGCTCAAACAAATATAAGTGAAGATCATGAGCATAATTTTTTTTTTCTTTCTCTCAAATTACTTTAAGCGAAGCAAGAGAGAATTTCTTGAAAATTTTACTAACTCTCAAATAAATCTAAGTGAAGCAAGAGAGCATTTCTTCAAAAATACTAAAGCACACCGTGCTCAAAAATATATAAGTGAAGCACGAGAGTGAGTCCATAGCTCATGAAAATTTAAGCGAAGCATAGAGAGCAATTCTAACAAGTCATAACATAATTTTGGCTCTCTTAAATAGGTCTGTCCAGCAAGGAATCAGGAGTTAAAATTAAAATTACACAAGCAAAGACTCATATCATACAAGAAGCTCCAAGCAAAACACATAGTATGTGATGAATAAAAATATAGCTTCGAGTAAAATATCGATTGTGGTTAGAAGAAAGAGGGGATGCCACTCGGGGGCATCCCCAAGCTTAGTTGCTTGCTCTCTTTTGGATAATAGCGGGGGATGCCAGATCATCCCCAAGCTTAGGCTCTTCTTACTCCTTATTCCTTCATCCATCGTAAGATAACCCAAAACTTGAAAACTTCAATCACACTAAACTCAACAAAACCTTCGTGAGATCTGTTAGTATAAGAAAACAAATCACTACTATAAGTGCTGTATCAAATCAATTCATATTTTGTTCTTGCATTATATCTAATGTATTCCAACTTTTCTATGGCAAAAACTCAGAAATTTGTATATTTATCTACGACAAAAGGAATGGGTATTTTATCGCTCTCTGGTTAAAAACGAGAATTATTTTCGCGAGCGCAAAAGTTTCTATTTTATTCAGCAAGATCAAACAACTATCACCCAAGAAGATCATAAAGGCTTTGCTTGGCACAAACACTAACTAAAACACACAAAAATAATCATAACGGTAGCATAATTGTGCAAGCACTCAATAATAGAAAGCAAAAAGCAAAAATAAATTTTATTCATTGGGTTGCCTCCCAACAAGCGCTATAGGTTTACGCCCTTAGCTAGGCATAAAGCAAGGATCTACATTTTGTAATCCTTATTCTTAACTTTCTTAGAGGTGTTTTCATCATGGGGTTTTGTAAACACAACATAAAACATATTTCCATAGAAACCTTAGCGTTCCTAAGTTGGTGTTCATCATAACCTTTTTGATTCCCCGCAACAATCCAAGAGTAATGTTGATTAACATTATTGAAAACCTGTTGGATTATATCTAAAACGGGGACTTCCTTTTTAAGATTCTCGTCACACCATCCTCTACGAGCCCCGCACCGTGATCAAGTCCCAAGCCCTGGCCAACTTTCTCGTCGACTGGACGAAGAACCAGTACCTGCCGCTGCCGGATTCAATGCATTGGCGCATGGACTTCGACGGCTCCAAGATGCGCTCTGACTTGGGAGCCGGCATCGTGTTGTCTTCCCCAAAGGGCGACCGGCTCCGGTAAGCGCTCCAGATCGATCCACTTTTCTGCCTCCAACAATGTTTCCAAGTACGAAGCCCTTGTGCATGGCCTCCAGCTTGCCAAGGAACTCGGCATTCGGCGCATCCTATGCTACGGCGACTCGGACCTGGTGGTGCAGCAGTGTTTCGGCGAGTGGATGCCCGGGACGCCAACATGGCTAGCTACCATTTCCTAGTCCAGCAGCTCTCCAGCACCTTCGACGGCTGCGAGTTCCTCCACGCCCCGTGCGCAGAAAATGAAGTCGCTGACGCACTAGCCAAGATTGGCTCATCTCGGCAAGCCATATCGTCCGGCGTCTCCCTCGAGCACCTACGCAAGTCGTCCGTCAAGCCAGCTCCGGATTCCGAGTCCATTTTCATCCTGGACGACCCTACAACGCCCCTCCCCAATCCAGACCCGTGGGCTGTCAGTCCAGGCTCGGGGGCTGCCATCTCCGACCCAATCCCGGGGGCGGCGGAACCCGGCCCAGGGACTGCTGATCCTGGCCCGGGTACTGCTGATTCCGGCCCGGGGATGCCGAACCCGGCCTAGAGATCGCCACGCTCAACCTGGCCGCCGTCGTCCCCGACCCGGGGGCTGCCACCCCAGAGCCCGTCCTAGTGGCCGTCTTCACCATGGTGACAACTTCGTCATGGGCCCAGCCAATCTTAGCATTCCTGGAGACTGGAGTGCTCCCCATGGACGAAACCGGGCCCAACAAGTGCAACATTGGGTGTCCGCCTACAGCACATCAACAACGAGCTCGTCAAGCACAGCATGACATGTGTGTTCCAGCACTGCGTCGAGCAAGATAAGGGCATTGAGATCCTCCTCGACATACATCAGGGCAAGTGAGGGCAGCACGCCGCCTCCAGGTCCCTAGTGGCCAAGGCTTTTCGCCATGGTTTATAATGGCCCACGGCCCTTACTGAGTCGCTCTTCCTCAAGTGTGAGGGATGTCAACGCTTCAGCAAGCGCAGCCACCAGCTGGCCTCAGCCCTGCAGACCATCCCGATCACCTGGCCCTTCATGGTCTGGGGGCTCAACATGGTGGGACCCTTCAAGACCACTCGAGGTGGCATCACACATTTGCCGGTGGCGGTCGACAAGTTTACCAAGTGGATCGAGGCGCAGCCGATCAAGAAACTGGACGGGCTAACAACCGTCCGGTTCGTCAAATACATCGCGGTGCACTAGAATGTCCCGCACAACATCATCACGAACAACGACACCAACTTCGCCAAGGGCGCGCTCACGCAGTACTGCTCCATCTCTGGCATCCGTCTCGACCTTGCCTCCGTGGCCCATCCTCAGTCCAACAGCCAGGTCAAGCGGGTCAACAGCCTCATCCTGTCCGACATCAAGCCACGGCTCATCAAGCCCCTCATCTGTTCACCCGGCAGTTGGCTTGACGAGCTGCCGACCATCCTTTGGAGTCTTTGCACAATGCCAAACCGGTCGACCGGGTTCACCCCATTCTTCCTTGTCTACGGAGCATAATGTACACTAAAGCCCAAGCCAAGGAAGCCCGTGAAGACGGCGTCAACCTACTCAAAGAAGCACGCCTTTTGGCCCTCAGCCGATCCGCCATCTATCAGCAAGGCGTGAGGCACTACCACAACAAGAAGATCAAGCCCCTCGCGTTTCGTGAGGGAGACCTCATCCCCCGGCTTGTCCCGAAGCAAGCCGGCCAGCACAAGTTGGCTTCCCCATGGGAGGGCCCCTTCATCATCAGCAAAGCCCTTTGTGACTGCAACGCCTACTACCTCATCGATGCCCGCAAGCTGAACAAGCGCAAGAGAGATACTGTCGGCGAGCCGGCCCTAGAATGCAGAGCTCCTCTGCCCGTTTTATAGTTAGTTGTATGAACGTATGTATCACTGCCTTTTGTGATCATATGAAAAACTATGGGACCCCTGAACGACGCTCGGGGGGCAGCCCTTTCCTGCCAACTTATTGTGTTTGACGCGCCCTAAATTTTCTTAAACCCCCACCGCCGAGTTGGCTCGCTCAACCCTGGGGCTCGGGGGCTGGCCGACTTGACAACAACCCGCCGTCCCCCTTAGCACATCCCGGCGTGTTTGGGTTGCCGACGCCCTCCACTTCGCCCTGCGCCACAGTCCGGCTTCGGCTGTTGGCCGGCAAGAACTATTGGCCAGAGCACCAACACGCTGCAAAACACTAAGTTGGGTCTACCGGATTGGCCAACCCGGTCTCATCACACTAAGTTGCCGCACGACTAGCAGCTCGCAAGCCGGCTTCGCCGGCTGCCGCCAACCAGCCCAGTGGGCTTTCGCTCGTGCTCAATGTTCGAAGAGCCTAAGTACCACGCGCTCCTTCCAAGGGCCGAACTCCTTGTCACAGATCGGAACCCGGTTGTTCGACTCACAGGGGGAGGCCCAATGAGGAAGCAAGCAAGAAAATGGCTCAGAAAGCAAAGAGCAAAAAAAAGAGCAAAAGTGAAAACATTCACAAAAATATTTACATTATGATAATATGGGCCCAAGGCCAAAGTTCATTACATTCACCAACACCCCAGTGGGTGGGTGGAACTGCTTTGACTTCGGCTTCAGATGGCTCCTGCGTCGGATTGCGCAACCACTGACTCCCCCTCGGTGGCCTCCGGGTTCACCGAGGCACCAGTGTCCTCCAACCCGGCGTCCTCGTCCGTGTAGACGCCCGTCTCCTCAGAGCTGCCTTCCAGGTCGTCCAACAATAGGCTGAAGTCGTCAGGTGGCACCACCCTGTCGTCGTCCATCCGTTCCACATAGAACTCGTTGTGCAGCACAAACGAGGCCATGTAGCTAGCCCTGGCGGCGATACGTCCCACCTCCGCCTGAAGCAGGCGCTCCGCGTCGGCTCGTTGGGCCATCAGCTGGTCTAGCACCAAGTCCAGGTAACAGGACATGACGAACCGCGGCGCCATATCCGCGCTGGCACGGGTGGCAGAGATGCGCCACACATGAAGCTGCTCCGGCCCGGCTTCCAGCCACCGCGCCAGCCGCGTAAAGCTGTTGGGCGCAACGGTGCTAGGCCAGAGGGTCGCTGCCATCCCCATGCTGGTTGCGGAGACCCGCACCATCTGCTCGCCCAAGACTTGCAGGCGAGCTTCGGTGGCCTTCATGATCTTCGGGAAGCTCCAGGCAATGTTCGGGTCAAGCCCAGCATCCGCGTCCGCCTAGTGCGACTGTTGAACACGCACAACCTCCTCCACCATCCTCTGCGTCTCTGGGGAGTGCCCTGCCAAGAAGAAAAGCAAGACGGTTAGCAACAAAGAAAGCAAAGCCGGCTTCACAGCCCGGCGAAACCAGCGAAGAAGCACGTACTGGCGAAGGTCTCGTCCAGGTGCTGCGCTTCGAGCAATGTACCATGCCGCTCCCCGTTCCCGGCATGATCACGTGCATCAAGTGCCTTCTCTATCTTGGCGCCCTTGTCAATGACCACCTTCAGCTCGGCGTCCTTGGCGGCCGCCACCTTCGCGTAATCCTCCTTAAGGCGGAGGAGCTCCGCCTGGTGGGCCTCCGCCACCGTGGCCGCCTCCATTTTCAAGCGCTCCACCTCAGCCTGGAGCTGGCCCTTGTCATCGACCAGCCGATCGCGCTGCTGGCCGGCTTCGGCGAGCGCTTGCTGGGCCTCCGCCGCCTTGGCCGCCTCCGCCATCAGGCGCTCCACTTTGGCTTGCAGCCGACTCTTGCCACTTCAACCCGGAGCCGGCCGGTGTAGGCGATGGCCAGGTCGCACTGCTGGCTGGCTCTGACCAACCGGATTCGCCAGGACCGCACCTCGGTTGTAGCGCCTGCACAACAAAGATTGAGAGTCAAGACGAAGAAGGAAAAAGAACACTTTAAGATTCGACCCAGCTACTACATAGTTGGCCCGAATCTTGGGGGCTACATGCAGTGAATGCGCTAGCACGCCCCCATTAAGAGCACACAAAACATACCTTCGGCAAGGCGGAGCGCCTCCTGCTTGGTGGCAAGCAGCGCCGTGAGCTGCTGGTGCTTCTCCAGAAGTTGGTTGTAAACACCGACCCGATAAGCGTCCCATTGCTAAAAAAGGGCAAGAATCAACACAAGACGAAGCGTTTGAATATTCGACCCAACTACTAAGTAGTTGGCCCGAATCTCAGGGGCTACACCCAGTGGGTGCGCTGCCCCCCCCCCCCACTAACTAGCTGTAAGAAAGAAACTAGAGGAAGGAAAACTTACAAATATGGAGCACTCCACCTCCCGTGCCTGCTTCGTTTCGGCCTGAGCGAAGGCCTGAACCCACTCCGCGCGCCCGCACAGATGCTGGCTCATGGCGGCCTCCTCCTGCGTCATGGGCCCGAAGACAGGTTGGTTGGGCCCAGCCCAGACCTGCTGCGACCCGACAGCAAGACGGTTCCCCGGCGCCGCTGGCGGCTGCCTGACCACCAGGGCATGCCCACCGCTCATCGTCTCCTCTACGACCGGCGTTCCCTCCGGCACGCCGGCCGGCATCACTTTTGGCGCTGCGTCCGGCGTCGCCTGTGGCGCCTCGTCCGCTGTCTCCTGCGACGTCTCCTCCGAGGCGACCCCGCCTCCTCCTCCCTCCACCTCTGTCGGGGTATGGGGTCCCGACAAACCCTTAAGGTTCGAACACTGGGGTGCGCATGAAGTCTTTCCCTCCAACGGATCTACGCTCTAGCTTGTTTATACTGGTTCGGGCCACCGTTGTGGTGTAATACCATACTCCAGTGGGGTGGTGGTGGATTGCCTCTTGGGCTGATGATGAACAATACAAGGGAAGAACGGCCTCCTGAGGTTGAGGTGTTCTTGTGCTCAGTGAGCTTGTGTGTGAGGCAGTCTCTCTTTTTGGCTCAGGTCTTCTCTCTTTAGCTAAGCCCTCTCCTTTCTCCAGATCCCCCCCTCCACTGTGGTGGCTAGTACTATTTATAGAGGCCTTGGTCCTCTTCCCAAATATCGAGCAGGAAGGGAGCCAACAATGGCGGGATAATTTGAAGGGGGACAGCTAGTACAAGCTATCCTGACAAAAGGTACTCTTCGCCTGCACAAAGCTCTGGTGGTGACGCCATTCCGGGCTCCACGGTGACCTCCGTCCTGCAGTCCTCGGTCTTGGTCTTGTTGCACCGAAATGGCAACCTTTGCCTGAGGCCTTGGTACTCCGCGGCTGCGCTTGCCCCCTTTGCACCAAAGAGGAAACAAGGACACTGTGCGTGCTGGCGCCCGCCTGGTGTCAATCGTCACAGCTCACGTCACGAGAACCTCATGAGGTTCGCCTTGCCTTGATATCTCCGCCCCTCGTGAGCCTGCCTGGCTAGGCCGCTCCAGAGGAGGTCTTGCATCGTCCGCCTCGCGAGGCTTGGTCCCTCGCGAAGGTCTTGGGCGCTTCGTTGGTTTAGCCCTCGCGAAGGTCTTGGGCGCTCCGTATGGCCTGCTGGCTTAGCCATGCAGTGGGCCGAAGGCAGCCAAGTCTCGGGACCCCTGTTCCCAAAATGCCGACAGTAGCCCCCGGGCCCAAGGTGCGCGCGGGCTTGGCTTCGTGGTGAAGCCAAGGGTCAAGCTCGAAGCACCGTGGGCCCCCAAAGCCTGTGGCCTCGGTTGACGCATGGCGGTTGATTGGACGTGGGCGTCTCCGCTTCCCCATGTTGCTTCAGCGACTGCACGACTTGACAGGTCCCTGCGACATGCAAGGAAGACCATCATTACCTGTGATCGTGGGAGACGCCGGTGGGCCTTCTCTTGCTATAAATGGGGAGGGGGGCGGAGCCCCCGTTGCCCATCTCTTCCTTGCTTGCTTCCTCCTTCTTGCTCCATTGCTCGCAGTGCCTCCGATGGCGCCTCAAAGGAAGTTCTCTACCGCCGAGAAGGGTAAGGCCCCTCGCGAGGGCCCTGGTTCCTCGGTGCCCGAGCTCGGTCGCGGCCGCCCATGTAAGCACGCTGCGACCCCCGCCGTGGCTCACCGCCGAGGCGGCGCCACAGCACGCGGAGGGGGCTGTCCCAATCGTGACGGTCTAGTCGACGGGGGGAGGTGCGCGATGGTGGCGAGGCCTCCCCACCCTTGCTTCCATTCAGCAGAGGCGTCGCCAGAGTTCGTTGTTTGGTCAGAAAACCCGGCCGGCAACTAGCTCCAGCTTCCGCGCTTCTTTGCCGTTGAGCTACCGGCCCCTGGTCCAGGGGGACTCTGGTTGCAGGCGGATGGTTGCTGCAGCAAGGCCTCCTGGGTCGCGGTCGAGACTTCTGCCGCAGGCAACATAGCCCCGGCCCGTGGCTGCCAGATGTTCACCCGCGCGCGCGGCTTGGGTAGGCGGTGCACGCTCCACTTCAAGTATGACGGCGGGTCGACCATTTCCGTGAGGGTGTTCGGGGAAGATGGCCGTCATGCCGGATGCTGCCCCGAGACGAATGACGGCGAGGAGGTGCTCGGCCTTGGCGATGGTCGTGATGAGGGTGAGGGCGAGCCTGCCCTCAATGGCGACCGCATCTCCTCCAGCTACGGCGGCTCTCCCTCCTGCGACAGCTCCAGTAGCAGTGGCTACGATCAGCCACCGCACTGCCGCGCTCGCTTCGAAGGGGGCAGCGGGTCATCTTGTCGCCGCGCCTCCGTGAAGCGCGAGGAGGGGTCTGGCTAGGCTTGGGCGTCGCCAAGGGCCTGCCCTTGCAGATTGTGGAAACGCCGCTTTGTTTGGTTTTTCCCGTTCTTTCCCTGCACCAGAAAATGAAACCAGTATGGGCCCAGAGGGGCGTGTATCGAACTATGGCTCTTGGTTAATGCAACATGCGTGTTATTCCCATGTCATGCTGTTATTTTGCGCAGAGATAACCTAACCTGGCGTGTTTGGGATGCCCCTTCCTTCACGAGATATCTGCATTTGCTCAGGAACTGCAAGAATTTGTTAGGGGGTGCGCTACAAGATTTTACTATTAACCCGAACCTTGACTCGGCGCTTTGCATCACGGTACCCGAGGGGCACGGATTTAGGGGAGTTGCGCCAGCTTCTAGGCTCGAACAAGGGTGACTCGAGAGAAAGCAGAGGGAAGGAAAAGCTCGCGAGGGCACCTGCTTAGCCCCCTCGCGAGGTAAGAGAGAGAGAGATCACGGGTAACCCAGAGCCGAAAAACGCGGTAAAAGGCAAAGGAACCAAATCAGCAAGGAACGCCAAAGGCAAACTCGATTAAGGAAAAGCAAACCAACTACGAAAAGCAAAAGAAAAGCCGCGTCCGGCACCTAATCTAGTTGTCGGGTCTTCTCACCAGCGTGGATCTAAGTGTTGTCCACTAGGCGTGGGAGGGAGCCCCAGGGCCTGAGGTCGGCACTCCTGAGACTCCGGGGCGTGTACAGCCCCAACTCATTATTACGTGAGAGTGTCACGGGCGGCGATTCTTCACAGGCACCGGGCCTTGCTTCACAGGCTCTGGGCCTTGCTTCATAGGCACTGGGCCGTGCTTCTCAGGCTCTAGGCCTTGCTTATCAGGCTCTGGGCCTTGCTTCATGGGTAGAACTTCCGGAGGTGCTCGATGTTCCAGGCGTTTTGGATGGGTGTCCCTGTGGCACCTCGGCTCAGAGCGACCGGTTTACCCTGCATTGCCAGCCCAGAGACCATGTCTTGTGGCAACACACAACATATTGGTACAGAAAACAACCGCTTTATTGATGCTAGCAGAACAGAGTTCATATTACAACAGCGGTCGAGGCCAAGCGGCACACTCGGTGCGGCTGAACAATATGTAAATTATTTAGTGAACATAAAGGGGCCTCGATCCGAACAACTACGTGGCAGCGGAATAACGTCATAGCGGAAGCTCCATATCACAGGGACACCGATGTGGACACGATCTAGACTCGAACAGCGCTCCTTTCCAACGAGACTTTCCTGAAATCTGGCATGACACGCCAGGTCAGTACATTGAATGTAGTTGCAAGTTCACAACAAGCATAATCATAATGACAAACAAAATCATGATATTTAACCAATCATTAATAATGCAACACTATATGTCAACACGCTGTGATCATGCTCGAACGTCCCTCAGGACAACTTACCAACCGTGATCATCCTCAGATCACAAAAACCACCAACGTGGTACAACACACCACCAAAATTGTAAAACACACCACCAACGTGGTCTTTAACAAAATGACTCGTGATCCTTATGGCGATCACCACCACAATCATTATCTGATCCCAATCTCCTCGATGGCCTTCTGCCATCGTCAACAATGCATAGTTTACAGCTTAGTGTGCATTTTTTATTAATCGTTGACTCATGGTGGGACCTACTACGAGGTGTCCGTGACCGTGGACGCCGCTATTGATAGATTATACACTCTGCAGAGGTAGCACACTGTACCCACACCACAGAACCCATGGCCTCGCACTCCCATTCGGGTGGACCAACGGCATTCCGACAAAACCCCTCCATTGCCACAACACTCTCCCGGCCACTCCGACCCAAATCCCCAACGGGCTGGTCCTGGGTGGCCCCGTGTCTACCAAAGACACCCTGACCACCGTCGTGGTCAAACTCCCACTCGGGGACTCGGTACCATAATCTCATCAACGAGCACACAAGATTATGTCTGCTTACCGGGCCAGGGCAAGCACGACATAACCTTCCCTAGATGGAGGCACCGACCAGAGGCCGTGTCAATGGACCGAATCAAGGCCTTCCCATAAAGGAAAATGTGGTTGCACTGGAAAGAACTCGATTCAGCGGCACCATGACCCAGTCAACGGTATATTCAAGTTGAGTTATATTCAAATTCAAATAAAAATGACCGGTGTCATAGCATGCCACGAAATGCAAAACAACACATGCATCATATAATGGTAAAATGACCCATGTCTTCCATATACACACCAAGCTTAACCGTCAACAAATCACATTACTCTACTAGCTCAAAATGGCTCACAACTTAACCAAAATATTCAGCAACAAGTTTCATTAATTTCTTATGCAAGAAAGTAACTCCGATAACTTTTCCATATGCATAACAAAAGATTTCACTATCAACAACCCTTAGTTTCTTTATCACTAAATTAGGTTCAAACATTTTGTAAAACAAGTATTATGATTTTAACAAGTATTTAACAGAATATTTTCTAACAATTTTTTATCAATTTTAGGGAAGAAAAAACATAGATAAATAATTACTAACATGCATAACAAAATTATTTCTAACATCATATCTTAACTTGCTTTATCCACTAAACTGGTTTCAACTATTCTGTGAATCAAGCATAACAACTGTCCAACATTTAACAGAATGCAAATAACTCAATAATTATTTAAATGCAAGGATTAACCATTTCATTGAAGTGAGAAAATCACAAATATTGAAATGTCATCATAAAAATGTTGCTGTGGCTTGCCTTAGTGCAGATGAGGTTCACAAGCCTCCTGGTGATCCCCAAGACAAGCCTCACCTTCTGAAAATAATTTCAAACACAAAAAGGAAATATCAAGAACACTTCTGAAATTCACCAGAAATTCTAAACAGCTCAGAAAAATCTCATCTTTGGTGAGCTGTTAGATTTTCTTTCAAAGAACACAACGCAAAAAGAATCAATTCATTTGGACTTATGGTTAAAAAGTTATAACTATTTGAAGTGTTCTGTAAATTCAAATGAATTTGAATAAAAAGAAAAAGACTGGGGGTGACATTGAAGGTGTAAAGCCCAGGGGTGCCACCACTCGTACCGCTTCGCGCGCGTACTGAGTGGCTGACTAGCGGGCCCCACTAGTCAGGTGGGGGAAGAGGGGGAGACAAACAGAGACGACCGCGGCTTCGCCGGAGCTCTCGCTGGCGATGACAGCTCTTTGGCCAAAACGAGAGGGGGGGATGGCAAGAGGAGGTCGAGGCACACCTGCCCGTACCCGTAGCGTGGCTAGGGGTGGTCGGACGGCGTCGAAATCTAGCTCGCGAGCGGCGACAGAACGAGGGAGTCGCTGGAGTTGAAGAAGACGGTGAGCAGGGGCCACTCTAGAGGCTCCAAGCGGGCGAGACGGCCTCACCGGAGAGAGGCGGAGGCCCTGGAGGGGTCGCCCAGGCCTGGGAGGGGCTGGAGCTGCCGCGGCGACCAAAGGGGATCGCCGGTGAGCTCGAGCTCGAGGACGGCGGCCCGAGGCCTGCCCGGCCGGGCTACGGCTTCCTACTCGACCGTGGAGTGTGTGTGAGTGCTAGAGGATGCTCGAGGAGGTTGGGGAGGGGCTCTATATATAGGCGAGTGACGAGGGTGCTTCGGGCTCCGCCGGTGGACACCTGTCCACGGCGCCCGGCAACGAGCGGCGTCAGTGAGAGGGGGAGAAGGCGACGGAGGTCACACGGCCACTGTGGGCGAGCGGAGACGAGCACAGGATCAAGGGGGTGACGATGAGCACAGTGCGCTCCGCACTGTTGGGCTGGCCGGACCTTGCTCGTGCTCGCTGCGGCGAGCTTCGGCGTTGGCAAGTGCCAGGGTGGAGTTAAGGGCGTCGAGACAGTGATGGTGGCGAGTTTTGGCAAGGTTGGGCAGGCGGGGGAAGCGAGCACGCGCGAACAGAGCGTTCGGCCGCACCTAGAGCGCGTCGACACGCATGCCTGGCATCATGGACACGCGTGGTCACCGCGCGAACTCTCTCCTCAGGCCAGCCTTCGTCCAAAAATCATGTCTGGCATGTTGTTCGTGGTGGTTTTGAAGTTTACCATGGTTTGGTTTGGATCCAGGTGCAGTAGAGAAGATTTTACAAACCAGGTAAGTTTCTGGTCAGTAACTTTGTGATGTTACTGTGGTCAAATGGCTAGGTGTTTGGAGCTATGCTTTGGAGGCTAGCTTAGAGTTACTAAGGTAAATAAGCACAAGAAAGTTCAGGTCAAAAGGAGTAAGTAAAATGGTAGTTGCTATAGAAACCACCATTTCTGTCCAGAACAGAAAAGATTTTCTGTAGCAAAAATATTCCAAAAAGTGATGAAATATTTTTACTCAGGGAGGTGCCCTAGTGTCTCTAGAATATTTGTGAATTATCTCAGAATTTTCTGAGCCATAAAAATTAGGGTTACTTTGGAGCAAACAGATTTGCCTAAGGGTTTTTTAGAGGAATTGAATATTTTTCATCCAAAGATTATTTTGAGGTGGATCAGAAGTGAAATGAGGGTTTGGGAGAGAAATGAAGCACTTGGGTGAAAGCCAAGGATGCCCAAGTGTTTAAGTCCAAATGAAAAGACTCAAGAACTCCAAGTTTCAAAAAAAGTTTCAAATGAAAACTCAAACAAATAAGAGAGGGCAAAAACCAGGCTGTCACAAACCTCCCCCACTTAGAATGAATCTCGTCCTCGAGATTCGGTTGCTTGGGAAAACCACTCTGGATACTGACCCTTAAGGAATTCTTCCTGCTCCCAAGTTGCTTCTGACTCTGTGTGATGCTCCCACGGAACCTTGTAAATTTTCTGACTTTGCTGTGAGTGACCCTTTCCACTTGATCCAAAATTTTGAACGGTCTTTCTTCATAAGTTAAATCTTTTGCCAATTCTATATCAGCCATTGCAGTCCTTTTCTCAGGCGGGGATATGCATCGTCTCAATTGTGTAACATGGAATACGTTGTGTATGTCTACCAATTCCGGGGATAGTTCTAGTTGATATGCAACCGTACCCACTCGAGACATAATCGGGAATGGACCAATGAATCTGGATGTCAGCTTTCCACGAGTCTAAAATCTCTTAACTCCTTTCATAGGAGTGACTCGGAGGTACACGTGTTCCCCGGGTTCAAAACTGACCTGCCGATGCTTTGCATCATAATAACTCTTCTAACGGGATTTGGCCAATTGCAGTCGGTCTCTGATTTCCCTGACTTGTCTCTCAGCTTCCATCATGAGATCTGTTCTGAAGATACGGCTATCTCCACCTTGAGACCAATTTAGAGGAGTGTGGCACTTACGACCATATAGAGCTTCATATGGCGACATCTTGAGACTGGTCTGAAAACTGTTGTTATACGAGAAGTCGGCATATGGCAAGCAATCTTCCATTTAGCTCCGTTGGCTAGTGCACAGGCTCGCAACATATCCTCGAGTATTTGATTTACTCGCTCTGTCTGACCATCCATTTGAGGGTGATAAGCGGTACTATATTTCAGTGATGTCCCCAAGGCTTGATGGAGACGGGACCAAAAAGTGGAGGTAAACAAAGAACCTCGGTTGGAAGTGATAGTCCGGGGTACTCCATGCAGACTGACGATTCTGGATACATACAGTTGTGCAAGTTCATCTGCTCTGTATCTGGTGCTGATCGGGATGAAGTGAGCAACCTTGGTGAGAGTGTCCACTATAACCCAGATTGCGTCTTTGCCTCGCTGAGTCCTAGGCAATTCAGTGATGAAATCCATGCAAACATCATCCCATTTCCATTGTGAAACTGGCAGTGGTTGGAGAAGTCCGGTTGGCTTCTGATGATCTGCTTTCACCTTGTTGCATATGTCACAACAGGCTACAAAATAGGCAATGTCTTTCTTCATCCCATCCCACCAGAATATTTGTTTAAGGTCTTCATACATTTTTGTACCTCCCGGGAGAATGGAATATGAGGACTCATGTGCTTCTGACAAGATTATCTTCTTCATGTCCGATTAATTTGGTACACAAATTCGTCCACGAAATCGGAGGGTACCAAATTTGTCCTTGAAGAAATCTGTGGGCTGCCTTGCTATCTGGCCCTTGGCATGTTTTTGTAGCTCGGCATCACCTGGCTGGGCCTTGCGGATTTCCATTTCAAGTGTGGGGGTAACTTCCAAAATATTAGCGAGGCCAGCATCTACGATGACCAAGTTGAGCTGAGAAATCTCTTCTTGAAGTTTGGTAGGCAATGATGTTAACATGACATTTAAGCTGACGGGCTTTCGACTGAGCGCATCGGCAACGATGTTGGCCTTGCCGGGATGGTAATTTATTCCAAGGTCATAATCCTTGACTAACTCTAACCATCTTCGCTGACGGAGATTTAAGTCTGGCTGAGTGAAGATGTACTTGAGGCTTTTGTGGTCGGTAAAAATTTGGCACCTTTTTCCAACGAGATAGTGTCTCCAAATTTTTAATGCATGAACCACTACAGCTAATTCCAAATCATGAGTAGGATAATTTCCCTCATGTGGTCGTAGCTATCGTGAGGCATATGCTACTACCTTCCCGTCTTGCATCAGCACGCAACCAATACTTTGTCTGGAGGCATCACAATACACATCAAAGCTGTGATAAATGTATGGAAGCGTCAATACAGGTGCGGTTGTCAGACGTGTTTTTAGCTCATTAAAACTCTTCTCACAGTCCTCGGTCCACTTAAACTTTGTATCCTTTTTGAGCAGCTCCGTCATGGGTTTAGCAATCTTGGAAAACCCTTCAATAAAGCGGCGATAGTACCCAGCTAATCCGAGGAAACTCCGGATCTGTGTTACAGTCGTGGGCGGTACCCAATCGAGCACATCCTTTACTTTTCTTGGGTCCACGGCTATACCTTCGGCGGATAATACATGTCCGAGAAACCCAACTTGCTTGAGCCAAAATTCACACTTACTGAACTTGGCGTATAACTGATGGTCGCGGAGTCGTTGTAGCACTGCTCGGAGGTGATCCTTATGCTCTTCTTCATCCTTGGAGTAAATGAGGATGTCGTCGATGAAGACTACCAAGAATTTGTCAAGGAAGTCCATGAACACTTTGTTCATCATATGCATGAAGAAGGAAGGGGCATTGGTGAGACCAAAGGACATCAAAGTATATTCGTAAAGACCGTATCGTGTAGTGAATGCGGTCTTAGGAATATCTTCCTTTTTAATCTTGAGCTGATGATATCTGGTCCGTAAATCGATTTTTGAGAATACTTTAGCCCCACTGAGCTGATCAAATAGATCATCAATCCTTGGAAGTGGGTATTTATTTTTGATGGTGACCTCATTCAGCTGGCGGTAATCTATGCACATACGGAGACTGCCATCCTTTTTGCCCATGAAAATTGCAGGTGACCCCCATGGTGAAGAGCTGGGACGAATATAACCTTTCTGGAGTAATTCGTCAAGCTGTTTCTTTAGCTCCACTAATTCTGATGAGGGCATCCGGTAATACTTCTTGTATAATGGTGCGGTTCCGGGCACAAGATCTATGGCAAATTCCAGTTCTCGATCTGGTGGCATGCCTGGCAGTTCTTCTGGAAACACATCAGGGTACTCACTGACAGAATAAATTCCAACTCCACCACAACGGTGCAAACTAATTATCGCTTGGGTACATGCTTGCGAGCATAGAATTTGGTGAGCTGCCCATCCAGACTGGTCAAATTGCCTTCTCGGGTTGCACAGTTTATGCAAACTTGATATTTGGTCAACCAATTCATACCCAATATAATATCCAACTACTCAGACTCAATGATTATCAAAGATGTTGGAAAGTAGACCCCGTTGATATTGATCTCCAGATCACGGCAGACTAGATTGCTCTTGATTATAGATCTCGGGGTTTGTACCAGCATATTTTTGCTCGAAATGGTGCAAGGAAAATTGTTTTGGGTGGCAAAACTCCGAGAAATAAAAGAATGGGAAGCCCCAGAGTCAAATAGAATTACTGCAGGTATGTCATTAGCAGAAAACATACCAATGACGACTTCTAGCTTCTCTTGGGCTTCATCGGCGGAGATATGATTCACGTGCCCAGTGAAGTTTTGTTGGGTTGGCCCTGACTCCATAAAGTTGACTTGTGGCCTGCTTGGGGCATTCACCTTGTGGTTCTTGGGGCACTGTTTGGAATAATGTCCGTGCTGCCCGCAATTGAAACAAGTATTATTGCGCTAGCACTCCTCATGTGTTGGACTGGTTACAATATTCTTGACTTGAGTGGTGGTCTTGTTAACGTTCTGCTACCAATTTGGCCTGTATTCCACCTGAGTCTGCTTCCAGGTACGAGCCTTTTGCACAGGTTGTCCATCCTTCTTTGGCTCAAACTTGCACTTGTTGTCGTTGTTAGCCGACCTATTATCCGATATGAGCTTGTGCTCCCGTTCAGCAATGAATGCCTTGTCCACCACAGTTTGGAAATAGGTGAAATCAAACATACTGAGGGCACACCGAAGTTATGGATTTAAACCTCCAAGAAATTTGTCAATCTTCCTTTCTTCAATGGCCACGTCATACAGAGAGTAACGGGCCAAATGATTGAATTTTCACAGATACTCAGCCACAGACTGATTTCCTTGGACGAGCGCGAGAAATTCACGCTGCTTGGCCTTCATAACTCCAGTGGGGATGTGATACTTGCGAAACTTATCCTTAAATTTTTCCCAGGTGACTTCCTCATCAATCGGCCACATGGATTTTGTATTTTCCCACCATATGGCAGCTGCATCTTCAAGGTAATAGGTTGCAAATGGGACTTTATCATTTCCTTTAGTACGGGCGACCTCAAGCTTTTTCTCCATGGTGCGCAACCAATCGTCTGCATCCAATGGGTCAACAACCTGACTGAAACTGGGTGGATTGGTCCTCTGAAAATCTGACAGCTTTAAGTGATGACCATTCTGATTTCCATTATGTCCAACCATAGCTTGCACACTTCTCAATATTTCAATCAGATCATTGTTCCTTTTCTCTTCAAACATACGCAGAACTTGCTCGGTGGAGGGAGGATTAGGCGGTGGAGGTGGTGGCTGAACGTACGGCTCGGGAGAATATCCTGCCTGTCGTGCGGAACGACGAACAGGAGTTCCCTCACGAACGTTGCTACTTCTGCCTCCCCGCGTCATCCTATTGAGGATTTTTCCCAAGACAACGCAATCGAGATGAGAGACATCCAACAATAAAATTGGGGAAAGGCCAGTAACAAATCTCGAAAAGGACAAAAGAGCGAAGAAAATACGGCGATTAAAGTCCCAACATAATTATACATGGACTCATACATGAAAATTAAACAACATGACTGGTTCCACTACTCTCATACATGAAGCATCATGACTCGTACAACTACATCCGTACACCATCTAGACGACTATGAATACTCAAACACACTACTGCTCTGCTAGTGTTGTGGTGTCCTCCCCTGAAGCGGTTGTCGGATTTCGGGTTCCGGCAGACCCTTGAGGTTCGAACACTGGGGTGCACGCGGAGATTGCGCCTCCTACCTACCTGCACCCCTCCGCCTTGCTAGGATCTGAACTAAGTAAACAACAACGCAAGAGACACATGGTTTATACTGGTTCGGGCTACCGTTGTGGTGTAATACCCTACTCCAGTGTGTGGTGTGGTGGATTGCCTCTTGGGCTGATGATGATGAACAATACAAGGAAGAACAGCCTCGCGAGGGTCTGTTCTTGGCTGTGGTGATGAACTACTGGGAGGAGCTCAGTCACCTTTCTCTCTCTCTTTCTGATCTTCTCTCTCTCTTTCCCTGCCTCTGCCTACTCTTCGTCTTGTCCCTTGCTCTGTGGGTGGCTGGTCCTATTTATAGAGGCCCTGGTCCTCTTCCCAAATATCGAGCGGGAAGGGAGCCAACAATGGCGGGCTAATTTGAAGGGGGACAGCTAGTATCAACTATCCTGGCAAAAGTAGTCTTCGCCTGCGCAAAGCTCTGGTGATGACGCCGTCTTGGGCTCCACGGTGACCTCCGTCTCGTAGTCCTCCTGGTCTTGGTCTCGTTGCACCGAAATGGCAACCTTTGCTTGATGCCTCGGTACTCCGCGGCTGCGCTTGCCCCCTTTGCACCAAAGAGGAAGGGAGGACGCTGCGCGGGCTGGCACACGCCTGGTGCCCCCGGTCGTCATGGCTTGCGTCACGGGAACCTCGTGAGGTACCCCGCCTTGATCTCTCTGCCTCCTCATGAGCCAGCCTGACGAGGCCGCGCCTGAGGAAGCTCCGCGTCGTCCGCCCCGCGAGGCTTGGCCCCTCGTGAGGGTCTTGGGTTTGTGTTGGTGAAGATGGGCCGCGCTGGGCCCCCCTTTGAGCCACGCCGCAGGCCGCAGGCAGGCAAGTCTGGGGAACCCCGTTCCCAGAACGCCGACAGTAGCCCCCGGGCCCAAGGCGCGCCCGGACTTGGCCGTGCAGGGAGGCGGAAGGGCAAGGGCGAAGGGCCACGGGCCCTAACAGCCTGCGGCCTTGGGCGCCGCGTGGCGGTTGGTTGGACGTGGGCGTCTCCACTTCCCCATGGTGCCTCGGCAACTGCACGGATTGGACAAGTCCCTGCATGCAAAGTGGGTCATGATTACCTACAATCATGGAGGTAGGCGGTTGGCCTTCGCCAGCCATAAGTACGGAACAGCGCGCGCCCTTCCAGTCCATCCCTCCTTGCTTCTCCTTCTTCCCGATCCTTGCTCCGTCTTGCTGTGATGGCTCCGATCCGCCGGTTCTCGACGGCAGAGAAGGGAAAAGCTCCCCGAGAGGAGCCAGACCCACTCCCGCCAAAGAAACGGCTCGTCCCCCGTGGCCCTGACGAAGGGGCCCTTCAGGTGGTGTCGAGGCCTTGGTGCGAGCGGGTGCCGCCGGGGTTCCCACTGCCATTGTACGCCCACGTCGAGGGCCCCGAAGGAGCTGATGCTGACCGCCATGGGCGGCGCCGCCGTCAGCGCCGATGGGTCACGAAGGTGTGGGTCGTCCCCCCTGGGGTCCACACCGAGGGCTCCTCCTGAGAGTTCGTGCTTCACGTCGCCATTCCTCTTTAGTCTTGGATCCGCCTTCCTCCCTTCTTCGCCTCCATCATCCCGCAGGGGGAGCCCCTGGAGCTCTGGCTGCAGCACCCTCGCGACCAAGGCAGAGGTTGCGGTCGTCGCCCCGAGCGAGGTCTTCATGACTCGGGGCTGGAGAGAGATCGCCCGGGTTTACAGGGTAAGGGGCGTCTTCGCAGTCCACTTGGATTACGACGGCGCTTCGGTGATGCTCTTCAAGGTCTTCGATGCGAGCGGGCGCCGGCTGGAGTGCTGCCCCAGGGAAGGTGGCCAGGACCCTGCCGCGACGAGGACTGGGCCCGCCAACCGCTCCCTTAGCGGCTCCTCAGGCGGTGGAGGCGTCTGAGGCTCCAGCGACTCCGGCGAGCTCTTCGCGACTCTGGAGACGAGCGACGACAGCTACGAGCCCCCGAGCCGGCGCCGCTCCTGGAGCAGGGCGGGCTTGTCAGGCCGCCGCCGTCTCTGATCTAGATGGGGTTGGCGTCGGTGCTTGACGGCCCACTGTTGATGATGGCGTCTTTTGTAGGGTCGCACGTAGTTTGTGTCCCTTTAGGATCTGTTCCCTACGAGGAATCAAGAACGCGCCCCGTGGGGGCTTGTAAGGTGCATGTGATCCTATTTTGTCAATATAACCCTTGTCGTAGAATTGCGCGAGTTGCTCATTCCGTCTTAGCTCAGTCCTCCCTTTCGAACCTCACGAGGGCTTGGTGCTCTGCGCCGACAGGTCCCAGTCCCAAGGCGGCTTTAGCCGTCGCTGGTATGCCAGGTCGCGATGCCGTGGTCAAGGCCAGGAGGTGAGCGACCCGGAGTCCGGTAAGAGCCCCTGAGTCGCGATGCTCAGGAGGTCCCCTTTGGTGCCCAAGAAGCCGTTGTTTGGTGAGAAAGGAGAGCAGCGTTGCTAACACGGGGTAGCATTAGGTGCGGGGATGGTGCCGCGGCAGCTTGCGCTTCTGGGTGATGACTTATCTCGAGGATCAGGGGCCGCTCTCTAGTGTATCGCCGGGTCCGTGCATTGGCAGGCGCGAGGTTGCTCGGCGGGGTCCTCGCGTGTCTCTCCTCTCTCGCCTTTGCTCCCCTTTCTGCTCTACGTCTTCGGGTCCTGGCCCTCGAGCGAGTCTCAGCCGTCGCTGGTATGCCAGGTCGCGATGCCATGGTCAAGGCCAGAGGGTGAGGGCTGGAGAGCCAGTAGGAGCCCTGAGTCGCGATGCTCAGGCACCCCCCCTTTAACGTGCAAGTGGTTCACGCGGACGAGAGTGAAGGAGACACCGCAAGGGCCTCGCCTGACGCAGCTCCTTCAGGAGGTCCTGCAGGTCCATCATAGAAAAAACAAGGGGTTGCCATGACAATTGACAGTCAGCCGTTGGTTGCTTCCGAGGGGTAGTGAGGCACTGAAGGCTTGACGAGGTGACGCTATGCGGGGCTGCCGTGACCAGAGCTCAGCCATCCAGGTTTGTCGGCGTTGCAGGGACGGACCCATGCGCAAGCGTCGTGCCGTTTGGGAGCAGCTCCGTTAGTTGGCGTCAGCTGAGCAGGCAACTAGGCAAAACACATTAGCCGCGAAGGAGTGGATTCGTTCAAATAGATGTTGGGTATGCGGACATCACTGGGTCAGGCCCGAGCGGCTTGGGGGTCATGCAGCCCGAGGGGCGCCCCCAACAAGGTAAGCTAACATGGAATAAAAAGGGATACACGCCGCAGGGATGGACCCACGCGGCCTGGGAATAATGCAGCCCTGGGGGGGCGCTCCCAGCTGGAAATAAAACTCGAAAGATGTCACCTGACGATGTTGAAGATGAAGGAGCGTTGATGTAGCAGCCTCGGTGGGCTGCGGGAGCTGATCCTCACGAGCCCCCAGGCCCAGGGGCCTCGGGAGGCTCCGGAGGCGCTGGCGGCTCCTCACGGGCCATCTCCATCCCTGCCAGGGCTGCGGAACGCCTGGCCTCTCGTGCCCCCGTGATGCCCCTCATGAGGCGCTGGTACGTGTCAGCCGTGTTCGGCAAGCCGTAAGGCATGCGAACGTAGCTGTGGGGTGGGCCTCTGCAGCGCCCCACTCGCGAGGGCCAGAGGCGCTCCAGAGAGGCGACTTGGTTGAGCCCTGGTATGTCGA